>NC_030417.2:37736596-37761596 GCF_001660625.3 Ictalurus punctatus
TCTATAGGAGCAGCTCATATATAGGGACTTCCACTTGGTGACGTTTATTTAACGTTTCTGGAAGGAGTCTCCAGTGTTAGAGCTTCGTACAAGTCAGAGGTAAAGCTGTAAAGCAGTTTTAATAGCCGTCAGGTCGAGTTGCTCGGGCTTCTGCAATGGTGATGAAATGGCCGCCATTTCAGATGTTCATACAAACACAAACAGTCATTCTTTGCAATGTGATGTTCATACACTCTAGCATAGCTTCTTTACCTTTTCCCACTGATACAGGACAACATGGTGGATTCTGGGTCAAAGGTCATGGCACTCTTCAACCATTTTACCCCTTGTGCTTGTCCACGAGCTTGTCCACGATGTTCACATTTTTTGAGATGCACCTGCACGCTGCTGAATTGTATATATGAACGCTCCGCCTCCAGAATGTTTCATGTTAGCGGCAAGAAAACTGGTTTGTTGTCGAAAGTGGAATGCTAATTGTGCCGCCCACTGATAAATGTTACCATGGCAACCAGGAGTAGGAACGGTGTGGTCCGACGTGTCTTCGGTTCCCCACTCACGACTTTAGTTCCGATTAGTTCGTTTGGGATTTTTATTTGTAAAGCGCTTTTAACAACGGACAATTTTTGAACGATCCGTATTTATAATGATATTAGAACCGTGTTTTCCCCTTATCCTGTCACATACGACCTCTCAATAAATGTTTATAAACACGTTATGGAGAAAAAGAAAGCCTGGAAGGAAGCATGGTGGTGGCTCGGTGATGCTCTGGGGATTGCTTTGCATCCTCTGGCAGTGAAAAAAATGAATGGAAAACTAAAGCCTGGATGGAAGTAGAAGAGATGGTTGGTACCTCTGGCGTTGGTGTAAATAGCTAGTGCAGTTAGCTTGCCTTGCTAATCCGGCAAAATCTGCGAAGCTAACTTAAATACATTTGAAACAAAAGTGATGTGTATAAATCGTATAGAGGGCTGTATGCTGTGCCTACCGCTTCTCAATAATAAAAATGCCGGACAGGCCACGCCCACAAACAACAACAGTAGTTTACAACATAGGATTAGCGTGAGGAGGAAACTGGCAGGTTTTTAAACTGGCATGGAGGATCAGGAAACATGTTGTGAGACTCTGTCCTAGAAATAACTGACCATATCATCGTTTATTTTAAAAACTATTTCAATAAATTTACGTTGAGAGATAAATAAACGGGAACACCCGGTCAGATCGGACAGGACCCCGGCTGAAACCCGAGCTCTTCCTCTGGTGTAGAGAGTACATTCATCAGTGTCTCAAGCCACTTCGTCACACCTCGAACGGACACGACGTCAAGCACGAGCCGCTCACACGGACGGTGGCGCTACGGTTGTGTCGACAGCGCCACCGCCGCTTTCTCAATTCGGTGCATGCTGAGGCAGTGGGACCCAATTTCGACACTTAACAAGGCATCATGCCAAAGCTTCTGAGCGTAAGACATCCACGTGACTAACAGATACAGTTACACACCACTGTCACAATCACTGTGTTAATGCAGAATACGGGTTTTCCCTGTGTGTCTCCCTGCGCTCCACAGCTGACCCGTCTCATTAGCTCATTATCACACTCTGTATACGCTTCAACTGGGTGCGCTAGAGCAGGAAACACACTACTGTACGCACTACAGGGGGACTATTACTTTATTATAATAATAATACTAATACTAATAATAACAACAGCAAAAACAACAACGACATCAATAATAATAATAATACTACTAATAATAATAACAACAACAAAAACAACAACGACATCAATAATAATAATAATACTAATAATAATAATAACAACAGCAAAAACAACAACGACATCAATAATAATACTAATAACAACAACAAAAACAACAACGACATCAATAATACTAATAATACTAATAATACTAATAACAACAACAAAAACAACAACGACATCAATAATACTAATAATACTAATAATACTAATAACAACAACAAAAACAACAATGACACCAATAATAATAATAATAATAACAACAGCAAAAACAACAACGACATCAATAATAATAATAACAACAACAACAAAAACAACAACGCCATCAATAATAATAATAATAACAACAACAACAAAAACAATGACATCAATAATAATAATAATAACAACAACAACAAAAACAACGACATCAATAATAATAATAATACTAATAATACTAATAACAACAACAAAAACAACAACGACATCAATAATAATAATAATAACAACAAAAACAACAACGACATCAATAATAATAATAACAACAAAAACAACAACGCCATCAATAATAATAATAATAACAACAACAAAAACAATGACATCAATAATAATAATAATAACAACAACAACAAAAACAACAACGACATCAATAATAATAATAATACTAATAATACTAATAACAACAACAAAAACAACAACGACATCAATTATAATAATAATAACAACAACAAAAACAACAACGCCATCAATAATAATAATAATAATAAAAACAACAAAAACAACGACATCAATAATAATAATAATAACAACAACAACAAAAACAACAACGACATCAATAATAATAATAATAACAACAAAAACAACGACATCAATAATAATAATAATAACAACAACAACAAAAACAACAACGACATCAATAATAATAATAATACGAATAATACTAATAACAACAACAAAAACAACAACGACATCAATAATAATAATAATAACAACAACAAAAACAACAACGACATCAATAATAATGATAATAACAACAACAAAAACAACGACATCAATAATAATAATAACAACAACAAAAACAACAACGACATCAATAATAATAAAAACAACAACAACAACAAAAACAACAACGACATCAATAATAATAATAATAACAACAACAAAAACAACAACGACATCAATAATAATGATAATAACAACAACAAAAACAACGACATCAATAATAATAATAACAACAACAAAAACAACAACGACATCAATAATAATAAAAACAACAACAACAACAAAAACAACAACGACATCAATAATAATAATAATAACAACAACAAAAACAACAACGACATCAATAATAATAATAATAACAACAACAACAAAAACAACAACGACATCAATAATAATAATAATAATAAATATAATTATAAATATTAATGACTACTTACATGACATTGAGCTGGAAAAAAGTATAAGAGTAAAAAATACAAATACAGTTGCAGTCAGACTTATTCAACCCCCAGTGCAAATCAGGTTTACTGTCGAAATGTACAGACTTTCAGCTGTTTGCGATGAACAAACAAAAGCAATTGAAATAGTTCAACACGATGAATGCTTCAACTGGATTGACCAAATTCAACTGAAAATTCAACTTATAATGATTTCTCCAGTCTTAAAATGATTCACCCCCCTGAATAGAATCCCTCACAACAGCACAGATATGCAGAACAGGTGTTGTCTCGAGCACACCTGATGCTAAACTAATCAAGGGCTTCATTAGTTGCAGCAGGTGTGCTTGAGCTGAGACACATGAAACACCTGAACTGGCTAGGGGTAGAAAATGTATGAAATACTTGGACGGGGCAGAAAAATGAAGCTATCGACAGCTCCAAGCAGATTTCTGAGAAGGCAGATTGTGAAAAACCCTCATGACTGTAAAAGACCTGCAGCAAGACCTGGTGTAACAGGCACTGAGGTTTCAGTGAGCACAGTAAGGCGTGGAAACTGGCACTGGAAACCTGCAGCGTGTGGAAGGCGAGATGGATTCATTGAAGTATCAGGAAATCCTAGGAGGAAACCTCATTCTGTCTGTGAGGAAGCTGAAGCTTGGACGTCATCGGACCTTCCAACAGGACAACGATCCCAAGCGTACCTCAAATTCCAGCAAGGCTTGGTAGCAGAAGTCGTCCTGGAAGATTCTACAGGGCCATCACGGTCACCTGACTCGAACGCCGTAGAAGATCTCTGGTGGGATTGAAGAATGCGGTTGCAGCACGCAAACCCAAGAATATTACCGAACTGGAGGCCGTTGCTCATGAGGAACGGGAGAAGATTCCTCAGGAACGCCGCCAGAAGCCCTGCCTCTCATTTACAGCAGGTCATAACAGCAGAAGGTGCTCTACTAAGTATTAAAGATGCTCGCCATGAAGGGGGTGAATAATTTTGAAACTGGAGAAATCTTTATAAGTTTCATTTTCAGTTGAATTTGAGGAAACCGCTTGAAGCTTTCGTCATGTCCAACTATTTCAACCGCTCTTGTTTGGTTTGTTCATCGCAAACAGCCGAAAGTCTCTTTTTTTTTGGCAATAAACCTGATCTGCACTGGCGGCCGAATAATTTTGATCGCGACTGTATATAAAAAATACCAGAAATAATCCTCTTCTTCTTCTTCTTCTTCCTCTTATTATTATTATTATTATTATTATTATTATTATTATTATTATTATTATTATATTGGTTGCACGGTGCTATTTGTATCCAAGTGTTTTTTCTTTATAACATTGCTTTTGTAATAGATAGTAGTAGTAAAATATTAGTAACTAACAATTTATAAAAGAATACTAAATAAATAATCATAAAATATATTTTATTCTTATTTATTTCTTACTTGTTGCTTTTCAAGTTGATGTGTAGGATGTGTACAATAATAAAATTATCAAATAAAATAAACATTTATATATATATATATATATATATATATATTTACCATTGTCATCATTAGCAGTGTTAAAATAGCACGCCTGACCTGAAGTGACTAAGTGGGCGGAGCCTGTGGGTTTGTGGGCGGGGCGTTGTAGGGGTTCCACCAATGATCACATGACCGCAATGGCTGCTGCTGTGCTCTGGCTCTGAGCTCGCGCTCCGCGTCGGTCGGATGCAGCACTGTGCTTCGTCGCTGCTCGTGAAGTCATCCCCTAGCGCGTGTTTCTGAGCCGCCGAGTGGAATTTTGGGAAATATACCGCGCCTTGGTTGGAGGAGAGTTTATTAAGAACATAAACGGTGCGGAAAGAGAAGAAAAATAAAGAGCATTGTGACAAAAAAACTTGGGACAGGGAGCGACGCGGCAGGAGGAGGAGGAGGAGGAGGAGCCAACAGGTAATCATCCTTTCACTACAATACAATACAGTATGATACACACACTGACAGGTAGACAACACACACACACACATGCACGCACGCACGCACGCACGCGAGTCTAATCTTGTTCCAACAAGCCTATGTTGGATCCCGCTTCCGTTTATTTGTTCTGTAAAGTCCCCCAGTGCTTTAGTTATTTTTGTGTAGCAGGTTAAACAGCAGGTTTGTTTTGTATCTGCAGTGCTGAAGTTACACTGCTGTGTGCATGCTGCGTGCAGCCGCTAGATCTGACTCGGGGTTGCCAGATTGCTCAGGATCCCATGTTGTCAAAGCTCCATATTGGATAGTGACCAAAAAAACAAACAAAAACAACAACAACAACAACTAGGGGTACAGTCCTTGCAGACAGGACGTTTCCCTAACGTTCCTTCTATTTTGTGTATTTTATGGGAATCATTTCATAACCTTCAGAGAACATTCTCAGAGTCAGAATAATGCACGGCCTGAACGGTGTGTAAGAAATAGCACGGGTTGTGTTGTTTCTCTCTCTCTCTCTCTCTCTCTCTGCCCTCTTCTGCATGCCTGAACTTAGAGAAGCCCATAGGTGGCGTAGCGGTCAGCGCGTTCGCTTCACACCTTCAGGGTTTGGGGTTCGAAAGATTCTCGCCGCAGTCCTGTGTGTGTGCATGGAGTGTGCATGCTTCGGGGGTTTCCTCCGGGTACTCGGGTCTCCTCCCCCGATCCAAAGACATGCATGGTGTGTATAGGTTGATTGGCGTGTCCGAACGTCTCCGTAGTGTATGAGGGTGTGTGAGTGTGCCCTGCGATGGATTGGCACCCTGTCGTCGTGGTCCATGCCCCCTGGGAGAGGCTCCAGGTTTGAAACGTCTGTTCTCACGTACATCACATACACAATTACTCTGTTGTTTTCTCTCTTAAAAGTTAATAAGATAAAATACGCAGCTTTTCACGGAAAGCGTCAACGCTTCTGCCCTGACTGTTACTCCAGCGCTGACACTGGAGACTCCTTCAATACACGTCATCAACATAAGCGTCCCCTAACACCATTTCACCATAGCAACGATGACGTGTTGTTCTTTGTTTTGAAAAAGAAAACAAAACAAACCCAAACGAGACGTATCTCGGATTACGTAGCGTCTGCCGTTCAAACCGTCGCGTTGTTACTATAGAAACGATGACGCAATATATAACGGCGCTTCAGTGCCTTCGGTGAAAGAGAAACTTTCCTGGAAAACCGAAAAGGGAACTATGAACGAGACTTCTCCTCAGAACGTTTCAGGAACCGGAGAGAGACTTCTAACCGCGTGGTTTCGTTTATCCGTACGACCTGTCTTTAAACGCGTACCGAGAGATTACGAAGAACCATAGCGCGCTTGGAAGGAGGGAGACGGGATCGTTAGCGCCGCCATGCTAACGTTGCGCTAATCCGACGCGTTGCTGAATGCGTCTTTAACTAGCTAGCTTCAGAAGGTGTTTCTAGCGAACGTTGTTTGTTGTCCGAGTGGAAAATAAAACAAACAAACAAACGAACAAACAAACCCTGTCCAGGCCACGCCCATGAGAGACACGAACGACTTTGCGTACTAATGTCGGCGCAGGATCGTCCTGTCCCGGCTGTTATCCGACAGATCAAACGCCTCATCGATTGTCCTGCCGAACGAGGCGTTCGAAACATGCGTCACGAGGTTGAAGTTCAGGACAACAGCTCGGCGGCTAAAGGGAAGTTCCCTCGGGTCTGATGGCGCTCATAGGAAGAGGAACGAGTGCATCATTGGAAATCTGCTTCCGTAAAACACTTCCACATGTCCGTCTGAAGAGGCTTCGTTCCCTTCCGAGACGTGCGAGTTCGCTGTCCGTGGTGGACACCGCGTTCATCTTTATTCAGCAGAAGAGAACGCAAAGGAGTTAAAGAGCGGAAAAAGACGTTCCCGTGCCTTTACTGTCTCCGCTTCTATCGGTTAATACGTGCGTTAGTCATACACTCATACTCTCTCTCTCTCTCTCTCACACACACACACACACACTGTGCTTCGCAATCTGATAAGACACGTGGAAAATGAGTGTGCGAGGTCAATGGAAAGTCGTTTAAATGTCATACGAGTATTTATTTTAGTGAACGTGCTGATTTCTGTGTGTTTTGAAGATCGAGTGTAAGCAGTTTTACATTCTTGCTCTAGTCCCCAGAAGGTCAGGAGTTTAAATCCATCATATACATATCGCCATTTGATATATATATATATATATATATATATTATATAGGTTTTTACTGCCTGGTTTTTAAAAAACAAAATTCCCATCTGCAGAAACTTCGAGAAAATATGTTGAAATTTTGCAAACACTCCGATGAGCGCTCCGAGCCAGCAGGGGGCGATAGTCGACATAGCTTGGGGGGGAGAAAAGAAAGAAATGAAATCGCATTTGTTGTCTGTGTTTTTGGGTGGACCGGAAGCCAAAAAATCAAAATCCGTCTACCTGTGGACGTGGAGGCTCACGTGGAAGCCCGGACGTTTGAAGAAAAACGTTCGACTGACGATCGGTCGCAGATATTTTTACCGACGCGCGTTTAGAGTTTGATTTACGCTTCTTTAGTTCTGCACTTGGGTTCTGTCGTAAACATGCTGACCTCATCTCTCCTCTCCTCTCCTCTCCTCTCCACGGGCCTCCTCGAGAGAGAGGAAGAAAAAGGGAAAGATGGAGTTGAGAGAGAGAGAGAGAGAGAGAGAAGGAGGGAGAGAGAGAATGAGAGGGAGGGGGAGAGAGTGAGAGAGAGAGAGAGAATGAAAACGAGAGTGCTGAATCCCCAGTGCATTGTGGGTAGGGGAAATGGAATTTTCTCATTTCCTCTCCATGGGTGTTTTAGGAGGAGGTTTTTATCGTTAATAATTTCTGCCTTACACACACACACACACACACACACACACACACACACACACACACACTGCTGCTTTGGATGGTAACACTCATGCAGTTAAAGTCTTTCAGCAGGTGTTTGTGCTGTAATGACCCAGATTCAGTCCTCATCCTCACTAACACACACACACACGCACACACACACACACACACACACACACACACACACGTTTTGGTGTACACCTGAACTTTCTTGTTTTTGTCTGCTGAAAACGCGTAATTGTTAGGAACGCCCTCGAGATCAGGACCATTGACGTAAAGGTCGTCGTCACGTCGCGATGCGTAACCACGGCGACGTGAGAAAACGCCGTGTCGTCCGTCGCCTGCCGATCGGCTCCACGTTGTCACGCGATTTCACGTTAAGTTCCAGCTTCACCTCGGATTGTCGTGAAGCGCCGACACTGGAGACTCCTTCCGTAAACATGGTGAGTTCGTATGGAAAACTCGTTTATCGATATAAACCCGCGCCGCTGTCGGCGCCGCTGATCCCAAAACACAGGTTTAACAGCCAATCAGGACGCTTTAGATAACGGATCACGTGACAGAGTAGATTTAAAGCGCTCCGTATGGAAGATTTGATATCTGTGATTCTTTCTTGCGGTTTAAAATGCTTGATTTCTGCGTGTTTATCCGGACAGGAATTCTCTACGTGGACTTTGCTGCGATTTCTTTATACAGAATTTGCGAGTGTTTCTGGGCTTTTTTGTGTGCGGAAAACTACTCGAATCGGTGAGATCGTTCTGCGCACTCTTTCTCTGGCATGTTTGTTGGTTCCTTCCTTCCATCCATCCATCCATCCAGCCTTCCTTCCATCCATCCAGCCTTCCTTCCATCCATCCAGCCTTCCTTCCATCCATCCTTCCTTCCATCCATCCAGCCTTCCTTCCATCCATCCATCCTTCCTTCCTTCCATCCATCCAGCCTTCTTCCATCCATCCTTCCTTCCTTCCTTCCATCCATCCAGCCTTCTTCCATCCATCCATCCTTCCTTCCATCCATCCATCCTTCCTTCCATCCATCCAGCCTTCCTTCCATCCATCCATCCAGCCTTCCTTCCATCCATCCTTCCTTCCATCCATCCATCCTTCCTTCCATCCATCCATCCTTCCTTCCATCCATCCAGCCTTCCTTCCTTCCTTCCATCCATCCAGCCTTAATTCCATCCATCCTTCCTTCCTTCCATCCATCCTTCCTTCCATCCATCCTTCCTTCCTTCCATCCATCCATCCTTCCTTCCATCCATCCATCCAGCCTTCCTTCCTTCCTTCCATCCATCCAGCCTTCCTTCCTTCCTTCCATCCATCCAGCCTTCTTCCATCCATCCATCCTTCCTTCCTTCCATCCATCCATCCATCCTTCCTTCCTTCAATCCATCCAGCCTTCCTTCCTTCCTTCCATCCATCCATCCTTCCATCCATCCATCCAGCCTTCCTTCCATCCATCCAGCCTTCCTTCCATCCATCCTTCCTTCCATCCATCCATCCAGCCTTCCTTCCTTCCTTCCATCCTTCCTTCCATCCATCCAGCCTTCCTTCCATCCATCCTTCCTTCCATCCATCCATCCAGCCTTCCTTCCTTCCTTCCATCCTTCCTTCCTTCCATCCAGCCTTCCATCCATCCAGCCTTCCTTCCTTCCATCCATCCTTCCTTCCATCCATCCATCCTTCCTTCCATCCATCCTTCCTTCCTTCCATCCATCCATCCTTCCTTCCATCCATCCAGCCTTCCATCCATCCAGCCTTCCTTCCTTCCTTCCTTCCTTCCTTCCATCCACCCATCCTTCCTTCCATCCATCCTTCCTTCCTTCCTCCATCCATCTATCCTTCCTTCCATCCATCCAGCCTTCCTTCCTTCCTTCCATCCATCCTTCCTTCCTTCCTTCCTTCCTTCCATCCATCCATCCATCCTTCCTTCCTTCCATCCATCCAGCCTTCCTTCCTTCCTTCCATCCATCCAGCCTTCCATCCATCCAGCCTTCCTTCCTTCCTTCCATCCATCTATCCTTCCTTCCATCCATCCAGCCTTCCTTCCTTCCTTCCATCCATCCTTCCTTCCTTCCTTCCTTCCTTCCATCCATCCATCCTTCCATCCTTCCATCCATCCTTCCTTCCTTCCTTCCTCCCATCCATCCAGCCTTCCTTCCTTCCATCCTTCCTTCCTTCCTTCCTTCCTTCCTTCCTTCCTTCCTTCCATCCATCCATCCTTCCTTCCTTCCTTCCATCCATCCATGCTTTCTTCCTTCCTTCCTTCCGTCCTCCAATCAATCCATCCATCCATCCTTCCATCCTTCCTTCCATCCATCCTTCCTTCCTTCCTTCCTTCCATCCATCCTTCCTTCCTTCCTTCCATCCATCCATGCTTTCTTCCTTCCTTCCTTCCGTCCTCCAATCAATCCATCCATCCATCCTTCCATCCTTCCTTCCTTCCTTCCTTCCTTCCTCCCATCCATCCAGCCTTCCTTCCTTCCATCCATCCAGCCTTCCTTCCTTCCTCCCATCCATCCAGCCTTCCTTCCTTCCTTCCTTCCTTCCATCCATCCATCCATCCTTCCTTTCTTCGTTCCATCCTTCCATCCTTCCTTCTATTCTTTCATCAATCCTTCCATCCATCCATTCGTTTTTACATGTTTTTTGCTGTTAGGAAGTTTAGGTAATTCCTGCAGTGCTGTAATCTCTTGTATTTATTCATTTTTTCTATTCGTTCATGTGAAAACATCTCGAAGCACACAGAGGAGCCGTGTGCTGTGTGTTGTACTGATACTCAGGAAAAATGGGTGAGATCTGGGTGCGAATGGAGACCAAAATCGAAAGGAATCTGTAAAGCCGTGAGTGATTTTCCTTTTCTTTCTTTCTGATTACGGCGCGATGATGAACGGTTGGGAGGCTCAGCCGAGGCCTGCGTGGCGATTGCGTGTGTAAATCTGATCATGTGCCACGAGTGTCACCACACGCTCACCTCAGACGTGATTTACGGCCTCTCGGCGTGCGCTGTTTCTTTTCCCCCCCTAACCGGTCTCTCTGCGATATTAGAACGTCAGCCTCGACAATCCATCACGCGTTTGAAAGCAGCGTCTGTGCAGGAGCACCGCGGGCAGAAACGCCACACCGAGGACTCGCTCTGTCACGGAATCCAGGAAGGGCTAATTGTGTAGTCACAAAAGGAAAATTGACCCTCTCTTCGCCACGGTCCCTCGGGGTGGACGTGATGAAACGTGGCCGTTTGGGAGGAAAACGGGACGAGGGGGCGATCGATACACGGACTCTCTCGTCTCATGAAGTGTTCGGTAATTATACAGTGCGTTAGATTGGCTCCGCTGGAGCACGGAAAAGTGTATACAAGTGTAGAAAGAGAATAAAACACTCCCTTTTGAGGTATAAGAGGAATAAAACACTCCCTTTTGAGGTATAAGAGGAATAAAACACTCCCTTTTGAGGTATAAGAGGAATTAAACACTCCCTTTTGAGGTATAAAAGGAATAAAACACTTCTTTTTGAGGTAGAAAAAGAATAAAACACTTCTTTTTGAGGTATAAGAGGAATAAAAGACTTCTTCTTTTTGAGGTATAAGAGGAATAAAACATCTTTTTGAGGTAGAAAAGGAATAAAACACTTCTTTTTGAGGTAGAAAAGGAATAAAACACTTCTTTTGAGGTATAAGAGGAATAAAACACTTCTTTTTGAGGTATAAAAGGAATAAAACACTTCTTTTGAGGTATAAGAGGAATTAAACACTTCTTTTTGAGGTATAAGAGGAATTAAACACTTCTTTTTGAGGTAGAAAATGAATAAAACACTTCTTTTTGAGGTAGAAAATGAATAAAACACTTCTTTTTGAGGTAGAAAATGAATAATACACTTCTTTTTGAGGTAGAAAATGAATAATACACTTCTTTTTGAAGTATAAGAGGAATAAAAGACTTCTTTTTGAGGTATAAAAGGAATAAAACACTTCTTTTTGAGGTAGAAAAGGAATAAAACACTTCTTTTTGAGGTATAAGAGGAATAAAACACTTCTTTTTGAGGTATAAGAGGAATAAGACACTCGTTTTTGAGGTAGAAAAGGAATAAAACACTACTTTTTGAGGTATAAGAGGAATAAGACACTCGTTTTTGAGGTATAAAAGGAATAAAACACTCCTTTTTGAGGTATAAGAGGAATAAGACACTCGTTTTTGAGGTATAAGAGGAATAAAACACTTCTTTTTGAGGTATAAGAGGAATAAGACACTCGTTTTTGAGGTATAAAAGGAATAAAACACTTCAGGTTGTGCAGTGTGTGATAGTATTATTATTATTATTATTATTATTATTATAATTATTAAGCGCTAGTGTGTGTAATATTTTTATACAATTGTTTTGTGCATTGTCTTGAAGGGTGCCAATACTTCTGATTTGATCATAAAATCAAAGCAATAGGGACGACCGTCTGAAACCCGTCTGATTTTTCGGAGGTATACATTCAGATTTTCCTTAAACAGGACTGCGTTTGTAGAACGATGTCTGTTGTTATTAACGATCACATGCTGTTGTGTTTGTTAACGAATTCCACATCGAGTCGTACCCCCGAGCGATTTAACACATGTGTTCTGTGTCTCTGGTGGGGTTAGGAAGACTTTTAGATGTTTCTAGTGACTCAGGAAATCCTGAAGGGCAGTGGCTCAGACAGGAAGTGGTGCCATTGCGTTGGCACCGGAACAGGAAGTGGCTCCATGGAGATGTCGTGTTGAAAAGAGTTGAAAAAAAAAAACCCCACTCCGGCGGCTTCTGTCTGAGCAGAGCCTTCCGCTCAGGGGATCGAGAGTGCCTTTCCTCTCTCACTGACCCTGAGTGTGTGTGTGTGTGTGTGTGTGTGTGTGTGTGTGTGTGAGTGTGTGAGTGTGTGTATGTGCGCGTGGGTGCGTGTCTGTCTGTCTGTAAATGTGTGTCTGTGTGTGTGTGTGTCTGTCTGTAAATGTGTGTCTGTGTGTGTGTGTGTCTGTCTGTAAATGTGTGTCTGTGCGTGTGTGTGTGTGTCTGTGTGTGTCTGTGCGTGTGTGTGTGTGTCTGTGTGTGTCTGTGCGTGTGTGTGTCTGTCTGTAAATGTGTGTCTGTAGTTCTGTGTGTGTGTGTGTGTGTGTGCGCGTGTGCTTGCATGTGCAGGTTTCTGCTTCCATTTCGTCACCTTTCTCCCTGTTCACTCATATATCTAATGTGATCACACACACACACACACACACACACACACACACACACACACACACACACAGTTCTGAAAGCATGGAAAATTCTCCACTCTGTGCTGTTTACAGAAACCTGGTTTGGCTGCTTACTCTGGCACACAGGAGTGTGTGAAATACTCCATCTTAAAACTAGGTTGTGTGTGTGTGTGTGTGTGTGTGTGTGTGTGTGTGTGTGTGTAACGTGAGACGCAATGATGCACATGCTTTAGTACTGTTAGTACTGTTGCTCAGTAATCACACACCGGTAGCGTGATGCTAATCGGTGGTCACCTGCGTTGATTACTTGTTAGCAACGTTAGCATTAAAATTGTCTCTTAATTCTAGTAAATGGGGCGTGGTCTCAGTGTCAGCGTGAAGGAGGTGTGTCCACAGTTCTTTAGTTCTAGTGGAAGAGGCGTGGCCTCTGTGGTAGTCTTAGTAAAGGAGGCATGGCCTCTGTGTCTGTCAGTCCTAGTAACGGAGGTGTGGCCTGTGTGTCTGTCAGTCTTAGTAAAGGAGGCGTGGCCTCTGTGGCAGTCTTAGTAAAGGAGGTGTGGCCTCTGTGTCTGTCAGTCTTGGTAAAGGAGGCGTGGCCACTGTCTGTCAGTATTAGTAAAGGAAGCGTGGCTTCTGTGTCTGTCAGTCGCTAGTAAAGGAGGCGTGGCCTCTGTGGCAGTCTTAGTAAAGGAGGCGTGGCCTCTGTGGCAGTCTTAGTAAAGGAGGTGTGGCCTCTGTGTCTGTCAGTCTTGGTAAAGGAGGCGTGGCCACTGTCTGTCAGTATTGGTAAAGGAAGCGTGGCTTCTGTGTCTGTCAGTCGCTAGTAAAGGAGGCGTGGCCTCTGTGTCCGTCAGTCCCAGTGACAGAGCCATGGCCACTCCCCAGCTTTTACTGATGTATTATTTGACAGTTGATCAGCATTCATCACTCTGAAAGACCACAAATCTCCAAATCTCGTGCTTTTCTCTCGTCAGAGTGAAGCCTCGTGCGGATTTGTCCTGAAGCGATGAGTCACACAGCGTACTGCCGAGGGAAGTACTAAGTGTGTGTGTGTGTGTGTGTGTGTGTAGCGTGTGGTACATCTGTTCCTCCAGGCCGTGTGTGTCAGGAGCTTTGTGTAAAAGCCTGCATGTGACTGTGGTGGAGACGTTAAGCTGCAGGGTGTGGGCCTGTCTGTGCTCCCGTGTTTGCAGAAGTGAAAATAAATCAACGTTTCTTAAAGGAGTTTTCTATTACAGCACAATCCATCAGCCCTTTCGTTTCTTCTCCTGTTTCTCGTTAAACACCAAATCAAAATATCAGCGAAACCAGCGCAGATAATGCAGAACTGCTGCTTCGCCGGCTCTCCGTGAGCAAACCCCACTGCGTCACGAGTGTCGTCAGTATGATCCTCTTAATAATAATAATAATAACTGCTAATAATAACGCCGAATAACTCTAGCTACGACGCAATAGACGTCCGGCGTGGTTATGGTAGACGCTCCAGGTAAACCGGCCGCTCGTTGTATTCTCTAAGGAGGTGTTTGTTTAACGTTTAGGGAAGGAGTCTCCAGTGCCAGCGCTTTGTAACGGTCAGACGTAAAGCCGTAACTTTTCCCCACGTCTTCCGGACGGCGGAGTTTGCGCTTCTTTGCGGTAGTTTTGGGTCTTTTAGACTACCGGGGAACGACTTTTTCTACAAACGGCTAAAAAGCATTACGTGTCATTCGTGTTTATTTATTTATTTATTATTATTATTTTTCTTAGCTCTAAATCGGATCATTTCAGTCGAGTACTCACATCTGGAATTGCTAAACGGCCGCCGGACAGCTGCAGATGGAATCGCGGCGGCGGGGGCGCAGGCCGTCCATGCGCCAGTGTGGCACCAAAAATTTGTAATGAATAACCGGATTAGCTCGGGCTCGGCGAAAAAGCCCGGAGGTCGTTAACGGCGACACCAGAAAGAAAGAAAGGCACCAGATACACGCGCTATCAGCTGCGGATTAGAAGAAGCAGATGTGGGAGTACCCGCGCCGAGCGTTTTTTGGCCGGGGGAAAATGTCTGCTTTTGATCAGCGGCGGGCGAATCATCTGGGATTGTAAACGCTGGGTCTTTATAACGCGACTAAACGTTACGGTAAGAACGACGAAGAGCAGACTGCCGCGGAGGAGCGCCGCCGAGTGACGCGGCGTCGTTACGGCGACGTCGCCGACGCCGCCAAGCATCGTGTTCTCCGCACGTATTTCATATATATATCGTAAGTCACCGCCTTTCTCTCCGCCATCTGAGGTGTGGGCTAGCGGCAGCTTGACTAGCTCAGAAGGGCTGGAAGGAGGAGCTTTGCTTTGTAGCCCCGCCCATATGTGTTATTCTTGCCTTGGGGCTACAGTTATTCCCGCCCCCTGCGATCATCGTTTCACTGACCGCGCTTTGCAGTCTGCGCCGCTTCGATCGTCTGTTCGTTTACACAACAACGTCACGCCGCGGTCACGTCACGCCGCGTTCACGTCACGCCGCGCCACCTGGAATCGAATGTTGGTACGTCGGTACGAGTGTGAGCGGATGTGCACGGTATCGGACAGATATCCGATAGCGGTATTGGATTTTAACATTCCTTTCATCTTTGAATTTGAAATGCCAGTGAGATACAGTAGATTGCAACACACACACACACACACACACACACACACACACACACACACACACTTGGAGAGTCCTGCTGTGTCTCCAGAGGCTGTTTGGGACTGGACGATCGATCTGTGTGGAGTATGTTGGGTCAGTGGGTCGATAGCGGTGTGTTAAACAGACGTAGCTGGTTGCACTGTGTGTGTGTGTGTGTGTGTGTGTGTGTGTGTGTGTGTGTGTGTGTGTGTGTTTCTGCATCGTCAACTGCCGGATTGTATCACTATTTGCTCTTTGTTATGAATAAGGACTCGAAAGTTTGTGGAGGCGTGGTCTCTGTGTCTGTCAGTCCTGATTAAAAAAAAAAATAAAAAAAGGCATGGCCTCTACATTTGGCGGTCCTGGTGAAGGGGGCGGGGCTTCTAGGCCCCCAATGAAGAAGACTTCCTGTGTCACTCAATATCGCTCGGGTAGTTTGTTCATGACTTATTACAAAAAATTCAGACAATACAGAAAAATACAAGATGTTGCACGTTGCTTCCGGGAACGCACGTAACCAATCGGCATCAAGCGTTTGCTTCTAGCCCCGCCCCTAAATCATTCGTTTCTGTCGGTACTGATACCACGAAGGTTCCAGAAACGTCCAACCGGAAGCTTTGGCACTGAGGCAGCTGGGTTTTTTTTTTTGGGGGGGGGCGGGTTAAAATTTACTAGTAGCAAAAGTTTTGGCACCCAACATTGCACAGAGAAGCTTCTAAATGCTAAATGCATGCAGGCACACACACACGTGTATATACTTAAGAATAATATAGTATAAAGCGTAATAAATGAATGTCACTGCTTGTTTAAATACAGACACACCCAGAACGAGCCGTATACGGTATGCAAGCATTGTTCGGTGGGTACGTTTCAAATCTGCCTCTGTGTCCGATTACTAAAACAGACGTGGCGTAAGAGATTAGATCGCCGGCCAGAGCTCCTCCATCTTCTCTCACCACAGGGTGGTCCTGTTTGGATAGGTTAGGATTAAGGGTTAAAGGATGATGACCTTTGACCTCGATGCGGTCATCCATTAGGCACCGACGTCCGCATGTCAGTGGCCACCCTGCTGCGATCGTTCGTCTTCCTCCGTCAGAACAGTCTTACTCTCCCCGAAATCTGGAGCACGGACCGGCCAGAAAAATCCGTTCCCATTAACCTTCGTTCCATCTTCTGTTCATCCGTACAGCGACTCTAACAGCTCGGTGTGAAGTGAAGTGTGAAGGATACTTCCGCATCTTCTGGAGTGTAAATCTCAGCAGACCCGCTCAGAGCCGTTTCGGCGGCGCCATGCGGTCCTACGCACGCAGTATCGGACAGGTGCTCTTACAGTAACGTCATGGCCGATCGGCGTATATACACACGGAAGCGTTCCGTGTTGTCGCCGATATTTAGCGTCGTTTGAGAGTCCGTGGTCGACCCGGGATACACGTCAATAAGCGATTCTTCACGTCTCGATGATTTAAACCTCCAACGAACAGTTCAGCGGAATCACAAAAGGCTTCCTTTTCAATATGTGCTCACTACATAGAGTATATATATAACATGCTGGTGCTGTAGAGCATTAGGGTGAAAAGATTCGGCCCCAGAGATGATTCCAGTAAGAGACTGGAGTTATTACTTCATTGATTTATTGCCCTGCATGAAGGTCATCAATTCCTACTAGAAGCCATGAAGATAAGATTTATAATGAGGGATGTAGATGTAGTGCAGAACCTTCTGTTCACTGGTCAGGACTCGGACAGGACTCGGACAGGACCCGGACAAGACCCGGACAGGACCCGGACAAGACTCGGACAGGACCCGGACAGGACCCGGACAGGACTCGGACAGGCTTCAGACCAGAGAACGCCAGTTTTGATCCAGAAACCTGCACCTGTAAGGTTTGTTTGTTTGTTTGTTTGTTTATTTATTTATTTTTGTTTAACACTGGCCTCGTCATACATATAAAAATGCCAAATCTATTACTGATCTCCGAGATGGTGATGGGATCTCTCGCGTTCTCTCTCGCGCTCTCTCTGACATCTGAACTCACTGCTTTTCTCTTACCCAACTACCCCCCCCCCCCCCCCCCACACATATCTCTCCCGCTCCTCTGAAGCTCAGTCGATTATTCAGGTGGATCAAGTCAGTAATTTCCCCAAACCCCCGTTCCGTCTCGAGCCCCATTCCGCACCTGTCCGTGCCGTCGCGGTACTTCACGCCACGTCTTATCGGCGGGCGCCGTCCGAAAGTGGGTCATCGTCGATAATCTGACGCGTGACGACTCGCGGATGTTCGCTCTCGGGGCGGAAGGCCTTGTTTATCCGAGGACAGAAGGACGGAGAAGATAAACAGAGAGACGATAACCGCGGTGTTGCTTCTTTCCAAGGTTTTAATGAAACGAAAGGTTTTCGAAACGAATAAACGGTCACGGGAATGGATTGTCCGTCACGAGCGCTGACGGATCGAGTTTCTGGTCCGGCATGTCTACAGCGGCGCTTATTCCATGATGGCGATACTGCTCATAGTTACATCTAACGTTGTGGAAAGTCCGCTTTTCCTGTTATCACTCGCGTTATAGAAGCGGTTGTTCCCTCGCCAGACCCCCCCCCCCCCCCCCCGCCCCCATTTATAGTTAATAAGGCGATTAAACACGTCTCTGAGGAACCGCGAACTCGTCTCCTCTGAATGAGAGAATGGCCGCGTCCGAAATCGCATCCCGTGACAGTAGATTCGGTACCTACTGCTTCGGATGTTGATACAGTACGTATGTATGTCAGTACAATCCGGACCTACTACTTCTTCTCCGCCAGTCCTGTTGCATTATGGGATAGCGCGGTATTCACAGTGCGTCCATGCGGGTATTTCTCGCCTACTGTTTTATGGATACTGAGAATTCGGACATGCTACTCCATTGGCGTACTGCGTTTCGGCTACCGCGTAGTAGGACTGTTCGGACGCAGCTGAATTAAAGTGCAGCCCGATGTCTGACCCTGGAGCAATGCAGTTAAAAGAAGTTCCGGTTACTTTTGTAACGTCGGATAAAAGATTGCACATAATATCAGCGCATGACACATTTGACGGCCAAGTTGCCAAACAGGACGTGAGGGCAATATCTTCGGAACGCTTTCATGTTTCGACGTTAAACTTTGACCTTAAGTATATTTACTAACATGAGATGAAAATGGGAAACAAGATTTGACATCGGTGAAGCGATATCTCGGTAACGGCTTGTCCTTTTGCCATGGAATTCCGTACATCTGCCGCGGAGCGAGCGCTGACGGTCTTCCTACATCACTAAAGGGTGGGAACAGAAAGTGCTTGGCCCCCTTAATCGCTGCTTCCAGTTAATTGTACACGATACAGTTGTTAGACTAATGTCAGCTAACTTAGCTAGCGGAAACAAGTGCGCAATTTAACACTTAGCATAGTGTTAGCTAGAGAGGTAACGGACCCGCTTGCGATTATATCACGTAATTAGAGCGTGTATTTTATGCTTAGCTGGAGGTCTGACTAAAGAGGTAAAAATACGGTGTGTAGTAGGAGCAAATTTGAGATTGGACGAGGAATTTTAAGCAAAGCTCCGCCCCTGTTGACTCGGGAGCGCCTGTCACTGTGCGACACGGAGACGTGTCTTGAAGCCGAGTCTCTGCCGAACCCTGAGGACGAACGCCACGCTGACGAAGCGTCGTGTCCGGTATTGTAGAGGTCACTTTTCGACGGCTTTTCAAAATCCAGCGGTAAACACGTCTGGAAGTGACATCCTGACTGCTGACGAGCGTTCTTTCTCTCCCGGCGGCTCGTGTAAAAATGAACAGGAGCTAACATACGCGGAGGTCTGAAGAGCAGTTCGGCGCGGGGTGGAAGTACGCAGGCACCAGATGCAGGTTTGGGAATTCATTTGTAGCTTCCCAAAATTTTGGGGGATTATAGTCGTGAAAAGAGGAAGCATAATAAAATGCAATAATAAAATCATAGGCATGGGGGTAAAAGAAAGCAGATGCAATTCACTGCAGTCAGGCACCATCACCATTATCATCATCATCACCATTATCATCACCACCATCATCATCACCATCACCATTATCATCATCATCACCATCATCACTATGACCATCATCACCACCATCATCATCACCATCACCATTATCATCATCATCACCATCATCATCACCATCATCACTATGACCATCATCGTCACCATCATCATCACCATCATGACTATGACCATCATCATCACCATCACCATCATCATCACCATCACCATCACTATGACCATCATCGTCACCATCATCACCATCATCACCATCATCATCACCATCATCACCACCATCACTATGACCATCATCGTCACCATCATCACCATTATCACCATCACCATCACCATCATCACTATGACCATCATCGTCACCATCACCACCATCATCACTATGACCATCATCGTCACCATCATCATCACCATTATCACCACCATCATCACCATCATCATCACCATCATCATCACCATTATCACCACCATCATCACCATCATCATCACCATCATCACCATTATCACCACCACCATCACCATCATCATCACCATCATCACTATGACCATCACCATTACCACCATCACCATCATCATCACCATCATCACTATGACCATCATCGTCACCATCATCACCATCATCACTATGACCATCATCGTCACCATCACCATCATCACCATCATCACCATCATCACCATCATCATCACCATCACCATCATCACCATCATCATCACCATCACCATCACTATGACCATCATCGTCACCATCATCATCACCATTATCACTATGACCATCATCATCACCACCATCACTATGACCATCATCGTCACCATCATCATCACCATTATCACCATCACCATCACCATCATCACTATGACCATCATCGTCACCACCATCATCATCACTATGACCATCATCATCACCATTATCACCACCACCATCATCATCATCACCATCATCACTATGACCATCATCGTCACCATCATCACCATTATCACTATGACCATTATCATCACCATCACCATCATCACCACCACCATCATCACTATGACCATCATCGTCACCATCATCATCACCATCATCACTATGACCATCATCGTCACCATCACCACCATCATCATCATTATCACCATCATCACATCATCATCACCGTTACCACCATCATCATCATCATCCTCGCCATCATCATCACCATCATCACTATGACCAATCATCGTCACCATCACCACCATCATCATCATCATCATTATCACCATCATCATCACATCATCATCACCGTCATCATCATCACCATCATCACCATCATCATCACCATCATCATCATCACCACCACCACAATCATCATCATCATCATCATCACCATCATCACCACCATCACCATCATCATCATCATCATCATCACCATCATCACCACCATCACCATCATCATCATCATCATCAGGTCTCACACTCTTCATTTACTTTCAGGGCTCATGTCTTCTCCTTTAAATCTGATCAAAATGAGCATAAAGGTGGATTACACTGGAGTGAATTTCTATTAAACGATGGGACAGTGGCAGTCGAAACAGTCATACTGTAGAAATATTGGCACCTTTCAAGCGAATGTGCAATAATGATTGTATAAAAACACCTGCCACATTTTAACATCGAACTACAGTACGTAGTATCTACGCTAGTATGGGTTATCCCTCAAAAATACGCTCGATGACCAAATGGGACGATTGACAGTTACGTCGTTTTGAACTCCCTGATATTACCTGGAAGCCCCGCCCCCGTCTCGCATTTATAGTAAATTCAGAATGTGTCGTTATTGCGTTAACCGAGGTAACATCAGATGAAATGGACGTACGATGCAGCGTCACACCTAACACTTTACAGATCCTTTAAATTAGCACAGGTATGTTACGCTAGGTTCCGCAGCGAAAATGTCCGACCTCAGACCATGGAAAGTGTACCGTTATGCTTTGCTTTATATTATAACGCGATATTCATGACCGCAGTATTGACGCATCGAAAGGAAAAACGACTGCAGACAAATTGTAACGTAAATAAAGAGCCAAGTGGGACACGGGGACACACGCACACATTTGTGTTTGATTAAAACCAGCTGGAGATGAAATAATAAACATGTGCTTGTATCTACACCAAAACCCCCACGGCCAGGAGCGGAAACAGAGAAAGCAAAGCACACGCCCGGTTTTGGAGGCGTTTCAGAGGAGTCGGGGGTTTGGAGGGGGCGCGGGTGCGACAGGCAGGTCGGGGTTATTACTGTGGTTATAACCAGTCGAGCAGGTTATTATAATTATACGCACTTGTGTTTTGATATCTCGTGCGCTGAGAAGAAGTGTTTATTAAACGCTGTGTTTAATTGTTACAAGTAATAGCATGTTTTTTTGGGTTTTTTTTTTCATGTTGAATTTGAAAACGAGTAGAGCAGCCGTGCGGGAATTGACGCGTTCTGCGTCGGATGACCGAGACGTCGAGGAAACGCGTTTTAACAGAACAAGAGCACAGAGCATGAGAGAAGACTTTGATGTGAGTGTGTAAATATTAGGGCGATTTCATGTGTACTCAGAGAGGAGGATTAGTGTGGACAGCCTTATTTGATCAGAAAGAGAGAGACAGGGAGATAAACAGCGAGACAGACACCCACTGACAGACAGACAGGTGGATAGACCAACTGGGAGGCTTGCAGATAAACGGTATGACAGAGCGACTGATTTACAGAGATGGAGTTGGACAGTGAGACAGACTGATGGACAAATGCCAGCAGACAGACAGACGGACAGACAGACAGCAATTCAAAGACGAACAGACTGCAGCAGATAGACAGACACAGTCAGACACCAACAGATGGATTGAGTGACTGACAAGCTCACAGACAGAAAGACAAAAATGACAGACAGACAAGACAAACTGACAGGCGGAGTCACAGACAAACAGTCTGTCCCATCTGTCTGAGTCTGTCTGTCATTTTTGTCTGTCTGTCTGTGAGCCTCTGTCTGCCACTTTGTATGTGAGTCTGTCTGTCTGCGAGTCTGTCTGTCCAGTCTGTCTGTCTGTCCGTGAGTCTGTCTGTCCTGTATGTCTGTCTGTTCAATCTGTCTGCGAGTCTGTCTGTCTGTCTGCGAGTCTGTCTGTCTGCAAGTCTGTGTGCCTGTCTATGAGTCTGTATGTCCCGTATGTCTGTCTGTGAGTCTGTCCTGCATGTCTGTCCTGTCTGTCCCGTCTGTCTGTCCCGTCCATCTGTCCCATCTGTCTGTGAGTCTGTCCTGTATGTCTGTCTGTGAGTCTGTCCTGCATGTCTGTCCTGTCTGTCCCGTCTGTCTGTCCCGTCCATCTGTCCCATCTGTCTGTGAGTCTGTCCTGTATGTCTGTCTGTGAGTCTGTCCTGTCTGTCCCGTCCGTCTGTCCCGTCTGTCTATCTGTCCCATCTGTCTGTGAGTCTGTCCTGTTTGTCTGTCCTGTATGTCTGTCTGTGAGTCTGTCCTGTCTGTCCCGTCCGTCTGTCCCGTCTGTCTATCTGTCCCATCTGTCTGTGAGTCTGTCCTGTTTGTCTGTCCTGTCCGTCCCGTCTGTCTGTCCCGTCCATCTGTTTGTGAGTCTATCCTGTTTGTCTGTCCTGTATGTCTGTCTGTGAGTCTGTCCTGTCTGTCTGTCCCGTCCGTCTGTCCCGTCTGTCTGTCTGTCCCATCTGCCAGTGAGTCTGTCTGTGAATGCTATTAAATTAAAGCTGAACTCACGCTCATGGTTCTATTTTAAACCCAACACACCGGAGTACAGAGACTAAATAAAACCTGCGTCCGTGTCCAGTCCCTTCCAGACCCCGCCATAACACCTGCGCTGCTCCCGTCCAGGACCAGTGATTTACCCCGCCGTGATAATGTAATAAACCCTCTTCACACACTTTAGTGTGTTTCCTCCTGAAAAACATTTCAGCCCTGTCAGTGTGTGTGTGTGTGTGTGTTATAAATGCTCTTGTTTGAACCCGAGCCACTTCAGAGCTGCTGGCTGTTTCAGTCGCAGTGTTTCTCACAGAAATAATGACACGCTGGAAACACTCGCAGGTCTGGCGAGTAATCGCTCAACACGTGAGGACGAAATGAGGAGCGTATATCGGTGTCAGATAGGCAGGTTAGATAACGGTACAAAGGTATGCTAATTTAAACCTTGTCAGAAAAGCCAAGATCGTTGTTTCGCTGCTTGTTAGCATGCTAATGCTTTCTCAACCGCTTGCATGGAAACGTTCCGAAACGTTTTTAGCGTAGAACTAGCAAAGACGCAGTTAGCTAGCATCCATGCTCATGGTGTAAGGGCGTTCAGGACATAAGGAAAATACAGGAAATTCAGGTGATCACTTCCTGTTGGAATGTTCGAATTATCTCATAGGGGTGAATGTGTTCAGGTAACCGGGTGGAGCGAATGAAATCAAAGTTATATAATAATAAAACCTACCTTTTTCATAATCTGTGATTAGCCACTGAGACATTTTGTGTTCAGAGGTTACACACACACACACACACACACACACACACACCCACACACACACACACAAAATCATAACATCTAGGAAAACAAGCCACATGATGGGGACATTCCGTATGGGATCAGTGGGCGTGGCCTTGCTGGAGCAGTGCATGTGATTGGTCAGAGAGACGAGTTGGTGTTTATGTTGAGGTTTGCTGCTACTGGTATCATCAGGAGGGCCGTGTTCCAAACCACATCATTTCCCCGCGCAGGAGGAATGAGACCCAGCCGGATGTTTTCACCCCCCACCCCCCCACCCCCCCTCTCCGATGAGCTTCAGCGCCCCTCCACTCGAACGCTGTAACCCAGGCGTTTATTATATTCCTGTCGAGATGGATCGCTCTCAGGCCGCGCCGTTATTGCTGCAGTTCTGCTTCCAGTCTCGAGGCTCGTTCCGTCGGAAATAACGAGGTTATCGTGGAATTCTGAATTTTATAAGCAACAATTAGGTTAAGGAGCATTTGGGTTAAAAAACGTTTGCTTTCGGCAGACGTACTCGGATGGCCAGGACGCGTCGCGTTTACTTCCGTTAGTGTTGCACTTCTATAGTGTAACGCTGACTTTAGGCCAGAAGCCACGCCCCCTGCATATGCAAGCCACACCTCTTACCTGTG
>NC_030417.2:37766596-37777635 GCF_001660625.3 Ictalurus punctatus
GGAGAGACAGACAGAGAGAGAGAGGAGGAGAGACAGACAGAGAGAGAGGGGAGGAGAGACAGACAGGGAGAGAGAGGAGGAGAGACAGGCAGAGAGAGAGAGGAGGAGAGACAGACAGAGAGAGAGGAGGAGAGACAGACAGAGAGAGAGAGGAGGAGAGACAGACAGGGAGAGAGAGGAGGAGAGACAGACAGAGAGAGAGAGGAGGAGAGACAGACAGAGAGAGAGAGGAGGAGAGACAGGCAGAGGGAGAAGGAAAGACACTCATGCAGACCGAAGAAGAGAGACAGACAGACGGAGAGGCAGACATGCAGATAGGAGGAGAGAGAGACATAACGACCAAGGAGATGAGACGAGACATACAAGTGTGAGGTGAGACAGACGGACAGACAGACAGATAGGAGGCAAACAGGAAGATAGACAGAAAGATAGACAGACATGATGACATTCAGGAAAGAGGAGAGAAACGGGTAGACAGGAGCAGAGACAGACAGACAGACAGGAGGAGAGACTGACAGGTGGAGAGGCGTACTTGCAGACAGACAGATGGGGAGGCAGACATGCAGACAGACAGATGGAGAGGCAGACATGCAGACAGACAGCATGAGAGACAGAGAGACAGACAGGAGGAGAGACAGGCAGACAGATTGGAGGAAAGACAGACACACTGATGGAGAGGCAGACATGTTGACAGACAGGAGGAGAGACGGATCGGAGGAGCAAGACATACTGACACACTGGAGTAGAGCCAGAGATGGACAGACAGGATGATGATAGTACAGACAGACGGAGAGACAGACAAGAGGAGAAGAGACAGACAGGCGGAGAGACAGACAAGAGGAGAAGAGACAGACAGACGGAGAGACAGACAGAGTAGGACATTAGTGAAGATGTGAGGTAAACAGAGGCAGTAAATGAGCTCATTAGCTCTGTGTAGCTGTCACTGCTAAATGTATGGAGCGGAGGCCAAGGACACATTTCAATTAAAGCTACACACACACACACACACACACACACACACACACACACACACTTGCACTCATGCAGCCACTGAAGCCATCAGCATAATTCATCTGGTGTGTGTGTGTGTGTGTGTGTGTGAGAGAGAGAGAAAAGGCAAGGACTAGATGGACCAAAACACACACAGAGAAAGAAACACTTCTCTGAGGTTAATATACTTTCCTGCTGTAACACACACACACACACACACACACACACACACACACACACACTCACTCACTGAAAGAGAGTGAGACAGGCACAGAGAGAGACACAGATGTACACAGATAGATCAAAAGAACTCTTCACTGAAGTCTTCTGTAACAACAGAGAGAGAAAGGGAGGGAGAGAAATGGGGGGGGGAGAGAAAGGGAGGGGGAGAGAGAAAGGGAGGGGGAGAGAGAAAGGGAGGGAGAGAGAGAAAGAGAGAGAAGTGGAGAGAGAAGGGAGAGAGAGAGAAGGGGAGAGAAAGGGAGAGAGAGAGAAGGGGAGAGAGAAGGGAGAGAGATTGAAGGGGGGAAACGGGGGAGGTGAAGTGTGATGTTTATGTTTTCATCGCACAATGCTACAGTGATGTTATCTGACTCTGGCCACGCCCACTTACTCTTTCACTTCCTCATCTATCAGTGATATGAAAGTAATGACTGTTATTTTAGTAGAGAATACAATCTTACACACTGAAAGGGCGCACACACACACACACACACACACACACACACACACACACACACACACACACACACACACAGATGAGTGACATACGACAGCCTGACAACCATCAACCAATCAAGAGCAAATCTTTTTCTATTTAGAAGGTATGTTAATTGTTAATTAACACACACACACACACACACACACACACACACACACACTGGACTCAATATAGATATAATTATCAAAATTAAAATTATATACCATAAAAGTGTGTGTGTGTGTGTGTGTGTGTTCTGTCATTTTCTCCTGGTGGAATATATTTGGCGCAGGTGCCAGCGGCACACATAATGCCAACAGTGAGTGGTGCTGACATTTGCTGTCCATCTACTTACACACACACACACACACACACACACACACACACACACACCTCATGCTTCGCTGATTCTAACATATCATCCATTGGTGCGTGTAGGTGAGACAAGGGGCCGTGCCAGCAGTAACCACAGAAAGGGTGTGTGTGTGTGTGGGGTGTGTGTGTGTGTGTGTGTGTGTGTGTGTGTGGGCTGATTTTTGAATTGGCATGAATATCTTACTTTGCAGCTGCTGAGAAAACTAAAGGTCAAAGGGCATTTCCGTCTGTTACCCCGACACACACATACAGTAAGGGTTAAAGAGAGACGGGAGGAGATAGAGACAGACAGGTGGCGAGAGAGACACACAGACAGGAGGAGAGAGACAGACAAACTGGAGGAGAGACACTGACAGATAGTAGAAGGGAGAGATAGACAGGAAAAAAGTCATGCAGGAGGAGAAACACACATATAGACATGTGTAGAGACAGACAGGAGGAGAGAGAGAGAGATAGACAAGAGAAAGACAGGAGGAGAGAGACAGACAGATAGAGATGAGACAGACATACCGACAGGCATGAGAATAGACAGCAAGACAGGAGGAGAGACAGCCACACAGGAGAAGAGGCAGACAGACTGGAGGAGAGACAGCCACACAGGAGAAGAGGCAGTTATGCAGACACAGGCAGGAGCAGAGGCAGATATACAGACAGACAGACAGACAGGAGGAGAGACAGACATACAGACAGGAGGAGAGACAGACAGGAGGAGAGACAGAGAGATGGGCAGACAGACAGGAGCACAAACAGACAGACAAAAAGGAGGAGAGAGCTATACAGACAGACATGAGGAGACACAGACAGACAGACAGGAGGAGAGAGCTATACAGACAGACAGGAGGAGAGACAGACAGGAGGAGAGAGCTATACAGACAGACAGGAGGAGAGACAGACAGGAGGAGAGACGGACAGGAGGAGAGACAGACAGGAGGAGAGACAGACAGGAGGAGAGACGGACAGACAGGAGGAGAGACAGACAGGAGGAGAGACGGACAGGAGGAGAGACGGACAGACAGGAGGAGAGACGGACAGGAGGAGAGACGGACAGGAGGAGAGACGGACAGGAGGAGAGACAGACAGGAGGAGAGAGCTATACAGACAGACAGGAGGAGAGAGCTATACAGACAGACAGGAGGAGAGACAGACAGGAGGAGAGACAGACATTCTGTGAATAACTGTGTGAATAATTTCTCGTGTCTGTCTGAAACCTACTGCATGATTTAATGGAATAAATGTATTACATCAAACCCCCAGTTGCACGCTCCAGTAAAAACCAGCAGCCTCCCAGTGATCATTAAATCCCCTGCTGCAGGTTCGGAGCTGTGATTTCTCTGCTCCTGCTGCTTTATAGTATTTTAATTTGCTCCATAAATAAGTTAATGATGCCTCTCTTTAGGTAGTCAGCGTTAATGGTGTTCACGTGACTGTTTTTTAATCCCACTCGCCCCTGTGCCTGCACTTATTTTTGTTCTTACCCTCCTATGATATTTCTGATCAACTCGATTTGGCTCTTTTTCAGCAAATCCGAAAGAATTAAGTAATTAAAGCGACTGCGATGTACGGTCTACACGAAGGCAGATGGATCACAGCGTGTTGTTATTGATCTGTTGTTGATTACTTTCCTGTAACAGGACCAAACAGGGTGTATTATTCCTATCAAAACTGTCCTTTGTATAGATCTGGCAACCCAAATCCTCATTTAACCCCCCCACCCCGTCTATGAGTGAGATCTGTTCACACTCACACCCATCTCTCACTCTCTCATCTCCCTCTATCTCTCCGTACATCCGTGGTTTTTTCTCTCCATCTCTTTCCACCCTCTCTAAACACACTCTTTAAATGAAAGTCTGCAGTGTGCACTACTGCATTCTGGGAGATAAATAATAACCCTGGGTTTTTGGGGAGGGAATGTCGGGGGTGGGAGTGAGATTTATCAGTGTGGAGCGGCGTGTGTGTTTGCGTGGGCTCGGAAAAACTCGATTAGCCAAAGATAGATGGTGGATGGAGGGATGCTAATATGAACTGGTGACAAGAGGGGAAGATGGATGGGTAGATTTACACAATTGAGAAATGATGCACAGACAGGCTGGTACACACACACACACACACACACACAAACACACACACACACACGGCTTCACTTCGCGATCAATTCGCAAGGCGTGGGCTGTTATTAAATTTTCATACCATGATAATTGCCTAACATTTTATCATGATTTACGATATCGTCATGATATTGAAGTAGTAATACTATATTACGAATAAATGACTCGGTCAGTACCACACTTCTGCCTCCATGTTGGAACGCTCATCTGCTGGGCACAATTAAGAGATTGTCTGTCTTCTGCGAGACTGAAAAAAGATACTAAGCGCCATGCTCTTTTACCTTTGTCCAAAATGAAAAAAAGTTCAACCCTGTGGTATTGGGTTGAACACGAAGGCAAGGAAACCACAGCGACAATTTCCTGTGAGTGACAAGACTACAGGCAGCAGGTGTGATGGTGACAGGGCAACAGATGTCACGGCATTGAGGTGACAAGTAAGAGTGGCAAAAATGTCACGGCAACATGAAAATATGTCAACAGGACAACAATCACAATGGCAATGATGTCAAGGCCTCAGGCCAAACGACAGACAGCACAGTAGCATGACGAAAGAGGATCGGACAAGAGTCCAGCCAGGAAATGTCATGGCAACAGGGCAGTAAGTGACCGGGACAGGGGATGTGACATGGGTTAGAGTGACAAGGGCAGCAAATGATGAAGACTGGAGATCGGTGCTATGGTGCCAGGGTGGCAGGGGACATGGTGACAAACGTCACAGTGGCAGGGAATAAGACACCACTTGTTATTGCGATAAGTGAGAGGGCAACGGGTCGACGAGTGTCAAGCCACCAGAGCAACAGTGGACAGGACAGCAAATGTTACAGCAACAGGGACTCGGACTACAAGTGTCAGGCTGACAAACGTCATGATGACCGGGCAAAAAAGTGATGTGGGGCCAAGGAAAAAGATGACATGCATGAGAGCAACAGGGCAACAAGTGGAAGGGGGACAGGGAAGAGGGTGACGAGCATTAGAGAGACAGGGCAACAAGTGGAAGGGGGACAGGGAATAGGGTGACGAGCATTAGAGAGACAGGGCAACAAGTGGAAGGGGGACAGGGAAGAGGGTGACGAGCATTAGAGAGACAGGGCAACAAGTGGAAGGGGGACAGGGAATAGGGTGACGAGCATTAGAGAGACAGGGCAACAAGTGGAAGGGGGACAGGGAAGAGGGTGACGAGCATTAGAGAGACAGGGCAACAAGTGGAAGGGGGACAGGGAAGAGGGTGACGAGCATTAGAGAGACAGGGCAACAAGTGGAAGGGGGACAGGGAAGAGGGTGACGAGCATTAGAGAGACAGGGCAACAAGTGGAAGGGGGACAGGGAAGGGGGTGACGAGCATTAGAGAGACAGGGCAACAAGTGGAAGGGGGACAGGGAAGAGGGTGACGAGCATTAGAGAGACAGGGCAACAAATGGAAGGGGGACAGGGAAGGGGGTGACGAGCATTAGAGAGACAGGGCAACAAGTGGAAGGGGGACAGGGAAGAGGGTGACGAGCATTAGCGTGACAGGGCAAGTGGAAGGGGGACAGGGAATAGGGTGACGAGCATTAGAGTGACAGGGCAACAAGTGGAAGGGGGACAGGGAAGAGGGTGACGAGCATTAGAGAGACAGGGCAACAAATGGAAGGGGGACAGGGAAGGGGGTGACGAGCATTAGAGAGACAGGGCAACAAGTGGAAGGGGGACAGGGAAGAGGGTGACGAGCATTAGCGTGACAGGGCAAGTGGAAGGGGGACAGGGAATAGGGTGACGAGCATTAGCGTGACAGGGCAAGTGGAAGGGGGACAGGGAAGAGGGTGACGAGCATTAGCGTGACAGGGCAAGTGGAAGGGGGACAGGGAAGAGGGTGACGAGCATTAGCGTGACAGGGCAAGTGGAAGGGGGACAGGGAATAGGGTGACGAGCATTAGCGTGACAGGGCAAGTGGAAGGGGGACAGGGAAGAGGGTGACGAGCATTAGCGTGACAGGGCAAGTGGAAGGGGGACAGGGAAGAGGGTGACGAGCATTAGCGTGACAGGGCAAGTGGAAGGGGGACAGGGAAGAGGGTGACGAGCATTAGCGTGACAGGGCAAGTGGAAGGGGGACAGGGAATAGGGTGACGAGCATTAGCGTGACAGGGCAACAAGCGGAAGGGGGACAGGGAATAGGGTGACGAGCATTAGAGAGACAGGGCAACAAGTGGAAGGGGGACAGGGAAGAGGGTGACGAGCATTAGCGTGACAGGGCAAGTGGAAGGGGGACAGGGAAGAGGGTGACGAGCATTAGCGTGACAGGGCAAGTGGAAGGGGGACAGGGAAGAGGGTGACGAGCATTAGCGTGACAGGGCAAGTGGAAGGGGGACAGGGAAGAGGGTGACGAGCATTAGCGTGACAGGGCAAGTGGAAGGGGGACAGGGAATAGGGTGACGAGCATTAGCGTGACAGGGCAACAAGCGGAAGGGGGACAGGGAATAGGGTGACGAGCATTAGAGAGACAGGGCAACAAGTGGAAGGGGGACAGGGAAGAGGGTAACAGGCATCAGAGCGATTGGGGAACAATTGGTGGGAACAGGGACTAGGAAAAGAATTGTTATACCAACAAGTGACAAGACAACAGGGTAACAAAAGTTTTGGCACCAGTGTGACAGAGGACAGGGTGACAAATGTCATGGCTTCAGGCGGATAGGGTGACAAGTGGTTGAGCGACCAGGCAGCAAGTGGAGGGATACGGAAAGGTGTAACACACCTTAGAGTGACAGGACAAGAAGTGACGGGATATAAGGTGTGCTCACGTACAGCGACTCGCAGCGACAAAGTGACCAGAGACCATTCGTTTCCGACGAGAGCTGGCGACGAGAGCGACGGCGACTACAGGTGACTAGATGTGGCGTCTCCACCAACACCACGAAGGAAACATGGAGGCCTGCGGGCCGGCTCCTGATGGCGATGCTTACGTACAGAGATGGGAGCTACACTGGGATTCGATCGCAACAAAAAATTTGCGTGCTTCATTATTATTATTATTATTATTATTATTATTATTGTTCTAAACACACTAAAGCCATAAGCTAAGCTAATCGTCACTCGTGCTTTCACAGCAGATATACGGCCGCAATGGCAAATTGCACACGCTGCTTCTCCTTCATCTCTTTATACACAAACGCTCTCCGTCCAGAATGTTTCATTTTAGCGGCAAGAGCGTCGCGTTAGGGCAAGACGTTACGGGGGGGCAAGGAGTAGGGTGAAAAGGGTTACAGCAACAGAAGTGAAGGAGACGAGCATTAGACCGATGATGGGGACAGAACACAGGTGTTATGGTGACGGGGGACAGAGTTACAAACGTCACAGCAGCCGGGAGTACAGGGTACAGGGAATAGGACCAACACCAGGCAAGCAAAAATCATAGCAACAGGGGGACTGGGTGACAAGTGTTAGAGCGATGTCTGATGGGGAGACAGGGTGTCAAGTGAAGGGGTGTCAAGGGTGTACTTAGGAGTCCTCCTCTGAAAGTGCGCTTCTGAGTATTCTCAAACGTCCATGGCGCTGATGTCTGCACAGTGAATCATATTGGGACAGGCCAAATGGAATCGTTTTAGAAAGTCTTTTAGTGTGTGTGTGTGTGTGTGTGTGTGTGTGTGCTTTCCCATGTTGACTCCTCTCCCCTTGTTCCCTCACACCCTTCACCCCACATTTACTGGAACCCGACATCTTTCTGTCGTGCTGTTATAAGATAATAATCAACAACAGGGTGGTGTGATGAAGCAAAGTTATTCTTACTAATGTTTCTCTCTCTGTGTCTCTCAGACCTAGGGGCATCATGTGATCTCCAGAGTTCATCCTCACTTCATCCCTGCACACACACACACACGTATACGTACACCGCTTTGGAGTTTATTTCCTGGAAGGACATGTAACACAACCTCAATGCATCTCTGAGCTTGCGCCCGATTGGACAGATGGAATCGTAACCGTTATTTCACACTGCGATGGATTTGTAGGCGTGCGTGATGTCTGGAAAGGATAAACCCCTCACACTCCCCGGCACCGGCCACGCCCACGCCCACGCCCTGAGCGTCTTTCCGATGCCCCCGTATCCCTACTTCATCCCGCATATGTTGGGAGGGATCTCTCCTCCGGCGCTGCCCACACTTCCCGTGAGTGGATACAGCACACCGTCTCCTGCCAGTGAGTATATCTACTTCTCTCTCCTCTTTCATTGTGAAATGGGCGGGGCTAATCCGGGTTCACCAATCACGCGGCTCATCTCGTTGCACGCCGCTGAGCGACCGAGCGAGTGAAAGCCAACCTAGCGCGAAATCTCTACACTCGAGCGGTGTCGCAGTTGGAACTCGGACAGGGCTGTCCATCGAACAAGTGTGCTCGTTAGAATATTAGGCCACGCCCACTGGGCATCTCAGATCAGTGCGGTCAGAGTGTTCAGCCGCTGTTTGAGCGTTTCTGTCTTGCGTTTTTTTTTTCCGTTGAAACTTTGCTGCATCCCCTGGCAGAAATGATCGCATCACCATGCTTAGAGATTACACATATGCCACAAACCGATTTTTGTTTAATAGTGGAACATTCCGGCTTCACGAAACCTACCTCAACAAGTTAAATGAAACGATTTTAACGAGTGACCTGTATATATATATATATATATATTCGTATATATACTTTTCCCGGCTCGAGTAGAGGAAAGAAACTCCTAGTCAACCTCCTTCTCCGATACGATACGGTATAAAACCCGTGCTTAAAAATAGACCATGACGTCAAACGTCTTCCAGCGGCCGCTGCGTGTTTGGACGTTCCTCTTCAGACCAGACGTGCGCGAGACGTACCGAGAGATTTCTCCTCACACTCGTGTGCGATGTACACACGGCTGAGTGCTGACAGAATGATGATGTGTGCGCTGATTCCTGCTCTTTGTGCGTTCTTCTTTTTTTTTTTTTTTTTTGGATGTCCTGCAGACATTTGGGGGATTTTGTTTTCTCACCGTGTCATTCGAGCACTCTGTGTGCGTGCGTGCGGGTGTGTGTGTGTGTGTGTGTTATTGTGCTGCCTGATGTGTCGGATCACGTCGACGTGTTTGGCGAATCAACTCGTTCGAAACCCGAGACGTAAAACCACCGGAATGTTCCTGAGCAACACAAAAGATGCCATTTTACCCATGATGCCTGGGGAGAAGCTTGTCCTGGTGTGAACTCTTACGTGTTGTGTGTGTGTGTGTGTGTGTTTATGTTGACACACACACGCGAGATCAGAGTGCGGTTATTAAAGACACACTCCAGCAACCCGTAAGGTGTTTGGTGTCTGAAGTTTCTTTATGATGCTAATAACGGAAGCCTGTAGCTAGCGGTTTAGCATGGTGCACTATAAAAACAAAAACAAAACAAAAAACAGAACCGCCACGACGTTACGGAGTCATTCGGACGACGTGGCGTCTGTCCGGCTCTATACCACAGCGCTGATGAATTCCGGATTCTGATTGGTCAGGAGGTGTCGAAGAATTTGCGACGAGTGCAGTAGCGTGGCTGCGTTTCTATGGTAACCGCTCGTTCACAGGGACTTGTACGCGGGACGCCTGAGTAATAATCAACGGGTTCAAATACGCGTGTAATCGTCGCTACGGTAACGTTTTCCTTAGTGGGTTTACGGTCGACCTGCTACTCCGGTACTTCGTTTACGTGGCAGTAGAAATCGGACGGCGGTGGAGATGACCTCCGTATACGGACGTCGCGTCCCGAGACGCACGTAGAGCGTTCCGATTAGCGAGGGCGTGACGCGCCGGGTCGAGTCCGAGGACGTTTTCGAGTCGGGACGCGTCCTTGTTTTTCTTCGCGTTAGTCGAATGTGATCGGAGGAACGTCGAGGTCGCGGGAGTAAAGGTGTGAAAGGCATCAGAGAGAGGTGTTTTATAGCACGTGAGCAGATATTTGACGTTAGGTTGAAATGCGAAATATTCGGGGAAGGAGGCGTGGCCATTGCTGTTGGTCCCAGGAAAAATGGAAAAGAGGCGTGGCCATGGTGGTGACTTTGTGGTGAAAACCACCGGAATGTTTCAGGGCGACATAAAAAATTGCCGGGAGACGTTTGTCCTGGTGTGAACTTGCGTGTGTGTGTGTGTGTGTGTGTGTGTGTGTGTGTGTGTGTGTGCAAGTTCATACACACAACATTACAGTGAACTTCTTCTTCTTCTTATTATTATTCAGTTATAATCGCTGAAACGGGCTTTTAATTTATAATTTTTTTAAAAAATCTGTAATGTATTTTTCAATACTGTGTATTAGCACAAAAAGTTTTGGCACCCCTTGTTCCCCACGCGGTCTGTGAAATCAGCCCCACCTCGTGCACCTACTCCAGTACCTTTGCATCAGAACCGTTACCCCGGTGCTTACATAACACATCAGATATCATTGCTGCGCTAGCTAGAGATTAGCATCGGACGAACACGAGCGAGTCGGATGTCCAGGTTTCAGCGTTAAACGTTGCCGTGTGATGACTTCGTCAGGTTGGAATGACGAGGTCACGGCGTCCTGAATGCGAGGCGAAGACCTTTGCGTGTCCGGGTGTGTCCTTGTTTACACGTTCCTTCACATCAATCGAATATTATTCGAACGAACGATCGGATCAGATCGTCCGAGTTCTCCGGAGACACCGGTCAACGTGTCACACAGCAGTCAGCGACACGTTGTTGTTGTTGTTGTTGTTGTTGTTGTTGTTGTTTTTTCCAGTGACGAGGTGTTTGTTTAATGCGATGACGTATTTACATAAAAGGAACAATGACGGTTATTATGGGATGGGATTAGTTCAGAATCGGACGTGACACCGACTCCGTGGTTGTAGATCCTTGGATTTCTGTGTAAGCAGTCAAGGGGTCAAAGGTAATGGTG
>NC_030417.2:37824502-37834502 GCF_001660625.3 Ictalurus punctatus
GATTTTGCTGCCTTTTTTTCCCTTTCAAAATCCGTGAAGGTTTTTTTTTTTTTTTTTTTTTTTTGGCGGAATCGCGATCGCGCGGGATTTTTGGCGCGGCCTGAAAGCTCCTCCGGACGCCGCGGCGTTCGCTCGGCTCTGCGTCCGTTTCTGCGATCGCACCGTCGCAGGATCCCGGAGGGACTCTGCGTAGTACCGGCCTTCACACGCTTCACATAGAGACCGCGGTTTAAGATGTGCGGGACGTTTATTTAACATTTACTGAAGGAGTGCATCTTCAGGACGGAGGAGGGCGGGGGGGGGGGGGGGGGGGGGGGGTGATTTTGGGACGCGTCGTTGGTCCGTATGGGACGTGGCGTTGGTCCGAATGGGACGCGGCGTTGGTCCGTATGGGACGTGGCGTTGGTCCGTATGGGGTCCGTATGGGACGTGTCGTTGGTCCGTATGGGACGCGTCGTTGGTCCGTATGGGACGTGGCGTTGGTCCGTATGGGACGCGGCGTTGGTCCGTATGGGATGCGGCGTTGGTCCGTATGGGGTCCGTATGGGACGCGTCGTTGGTCCGTATGGGACGCGGCGTTGGTCCGTATGGGGTCCGTATGGGACGCGTCGGTGGTCCGTATGGGACGCGGCGTTGGTCCGTATGGGACGCGTCGTTGGTCCGTATGGGACGTGGCGTTGGTCCGTATGGGACGCGTCGTTGGTCCGTATGGGACGCGTCGTTGGTCCGTATGGGGTCCGTATGGGACGCGGCGTCAGTCCGTATGGGACGCGGCGTCAGTCCGTATGGGACGCGGCGTCAGTCCGTATGGGACGCGGCTTCGGTCCGTATGGGACGTGGCGTAGGTCCGTATGGGACGCGTCGTTGGTCCGTATGGGACGCGGCGTCGGTCCGTATGAAATGCGGCGTCGGTCCGTATGGGACGCGGCGTCGGTCCGTATGTGACGCGGCGTCGGTCCGTATGAAATGCGGCGTGGGTCCGTACGGGACGCGGCGTCGGTCCGTATGTGACGCGGCGTCGGTCCGTATGAAATGCGGCGTGGGTCCGTATGGGACGCGGCGTCGGTCCGTATGGGACGCGTCGTTGGTCCGTATGAAATGCGGCGTCGGTCCGTATGGGACGCGTCGTTGGTCCGTATGAAATGCGGCGTCGGTCCGTACGGGACGCGGCGTCGGTCCGTATGGGACGTGTGTAGAACATGTTTAAAGCAGACGGTGGGTTGATAGGAACAGAGATTTCTTGCTGAGGTGAGCGAGCGAGGCTGTGCCGGATAATGCCGGATAATCTCGTGTAATGTACGGTAGCGAGGACTTGCGTGTAAGAGGCTCAGCGCTACTTTAACGCACGCGCGGTTCAACGGAGTTCAATGACTACGGTTAAATGTGTAGAAAAGAAATGATTTAGCAGAAAACAGATTCAGTGGAAATGTTCGCATCAGATCAGCCGCTTCACTTCCGTTCAGTTTGTTAGCATAATAATAACAATAATAATAATATCAATATAACAATATATATAACAATAAATAACAACAATAACAACATTAATAATAATTATGATAAAGATAATAATAATAATAATAATAATAGTAATAATGTGAGTCCTGGGCTGTTCTGTACGAGTATTGCGATGTAATGTATCACAGCGTTGATCTCACGCTACAGTCCCGTACCGTTACGGAGGTTTTATAGGGATCGCCGCGGCGCTTTTCAGAATTTGCGCTGCAGCTCGAGGAGCGGTTTACTCGAATCGGCGAAATCGCGATCCCGCCGAATTGTCCCGCGCGCTCTTCGGCAGTGATGCTTGTCAGTAACCGAGACCTGTTTATCTGCACTCGTTCGAATGCGTGTCGTGACGACGTCACGTGACCGGTCTCGGCCCGAACCCGCGGGACGTCGGCGGTGATTTAGGAAAACTGCGAGCTCGCGCGAATATGGCGGGGTTTCCTCGATCTTTGCGTTCGTCTCTGCGATCATGGACGGGCTGTACCGTGAGAGTTCCCAGCGCGTTCTCGGGAGATCGTGGGTTTGAATCCCGCCGAAGCCGGGAAGCGCGATAGTCCTGCTCTCTGGGTGGGAAGGACGGCCTTCCTCTCTCGGTCAGAGCGTAAAGACGTGTGGAGATGTAGTTAATGAGGAGGAAGTGGATTAGACTGAGATGATGATGATGATGATGATGATGATGATGTAGATCATAACGCAGCTCGAATGTGAGTAAGTGCAGGTTTGGCTGAGAGGTTTATGAGGTTGTCCTTTTGACATTTATGATGTCACTGTGCATGACTAACTCTCTCTCTCTCTCTCTCTCTCTCTCTCTCTCTCTCTCTCTCTCTCTCTCTCTCTCTCCGTAGCGGTGGACACTCAGAGCTCCAGTTCGGAGGACATTGTCCCGAGTCCTCCGTCTCCTCCGCCTCCTCCTCGTGTGTATAAACCCTGCTTCGTCTGTCAGGACAAATCATCTGGATATCACTACGGAGTCAGCGCCTGCGAGGGCTGCAAGGTACCGACTCGCTCAGCTCACCTGCTCCGAGTTTATTTTTAGCTCGGAGTAAAGAGTGGAGTCGGTGGCAGCGTCAGCGCACGCAAACAGACGCAGCACCAAAACACGCCGATTAAAATAAATAACACTCGCAGTTGCGGAGCCGCTTTTACCGCTTTTAGTTTCTCCAATATAACGTACCGATCTGTTTATTATTATTATTATTATTATTATTGTTATATGTTATATAAATAGTAATAATAATGAATATTTTATTGAATGTTGCTTTTTATCATTTTGTTTTTGTCGTCACTTTGTGAATCATTTCTGAAGTAATCCGAATCTTTAGGGCATTGGTCTGTTTAAATTTTGCCCTTTTATGTTGCTTAGCGACAAACGATTACTGGGGACTGCGCCGCGCCCCACGGGGGGTTTTACCTTACTCCTGGTAAAATCTCTGTACCGCACGGCGTCAGGATACTCGCCGCTCTAGAAGCCGAATGTTCAGGTGCGGTTCCAAGTGAGCTTCAGAGGTGATGTGGAGGCAAAATAGGGGCGATGTGGGGCGATGTAGAGGTGATGTAGAGGTGATGTACGGGTGATGTAGAGGTGATGTAGAGGTGATGTAGGGGTGATGTAGGGGCGATGTACGGGTGATGTAGAGGTGATGTAGGGGTGATGTACGGGTGATGTAGAGGTGATGTAGGGGTGATGTACGGGTGATGTAGAGGTGATGTAGGGGTGATGTAGAGGTGATGTAGAGGTGATGTAGGGGCGATGTACGGGTGATGTAGAGGTGATGTAGAGGTGATGTAGAGGTGATGTAGGGGTGATGTAGGGGTGATGTAGAGGTGATGTAGGGGCGATGTACGGGTGATGTAGAGGTGATGTAGGGGTGATGTAGGGGTGATGTAGGGGTGATGTAGGGGCGATGTACGGGTGATGTAGAGGTGATGTAGGGGTGATGTACGGGTGATGTAGAGGTGATGTACGGGTGATGTAGAGGTGATGTAGAGGTGATGTAGAGGTGATGTAGAGGTGATGTAGGGGCGATGTACGGGTGATGTAGAGGTGATGTAGGGGTGATGTAGAGGTGATGTAGGGGTGATGTAGGGGTGATGTAGAGGTGATGTAGGGGTGATGTAGAGGTGATGTAGAGGTGATGTAGGGGTGATGTACGGGTGATGTAGAGGTGATGTAGGGGTGATGTAGAGGTGATGTAGGGGCGATGTACGGGTGATGTAGAGGTGATGTAGGGGTGATGTAGAGGTGATGTAGGGGTGATGTACGGGTGATGTAGAGGTGATGTAGGGGTGATGTAGAGGTGATGTAGAGGTGATGTAGGGGTGATGTACGGGTGATGTAGAGGTGATGTAGGGGTGATGTAGAGGTGATGTAGGGGCGATGTACGGGTGATGTAGAGGTGATGTAGGGGTGATGTAGAGGTGATGTAGGGGTGATGTAGGGGTGATGTACGGGTGATGTAGAGGTGATGTAGGGGTGATGTAGGGGTGATGTACGGGTGATGTAGGGGTGATGTACGGGTGATGTAGAGGTGATGTAGAGGTGATGTAGGGGTGATGTAGAGGTGATGTAGGGGTGATGTAGAGGTGATGTACGGGTGATGTAGAGGTGATGTAGAGGTGATGTAGGGGTGATGTAGAGGTGATGTAGAGGTGATGTACGGGTGATGTAGAGGTGATGTAGGGGTGATGTAGAGGTGATGTAGAGGTGATGTAGAGGTGATGTAGGGGCGATGTACGGGTGATGTAGAGGTGATGTAGGGGTGATGTAGAGGTGATGTACGGGTGATGTAGAGGCGATGTAGAGGTGATGTAGAGGTGATGTAGAGGTGATGTACGGGTGATGTAGAGGTGATGTACGGGTGATGTAGAGGTGATGTACGGGTGATGTAGAGGTGATGTAGAGGTGATGTACGGGTGATGTAGAGGTGATGTACGGGTGATGTAGAGGTGATGTAGAGGTGATGTACAGGTGATGTAGAGGTGATGTACGGGTGATGTAGAGGTGATGTAGGGGTGATGTAGGGGTGATGTACGGGTGATGTAGAGGTGATGTACGGGTGATGTAGAGGTGATGTAGAGGTGATGTAGAGGTGATGTACGGGTGATGTAGAGGTGATGTACGGGTGATGTAGAGGTGATGTAGAGGTGATACAGGGGTGATGTAGGGGTGATGTAGAGGTGATGTACGGGTGATGTAGAGGTGATGTACGGGTGATGTAGAGGTGATGTAGAGGTGATGTAGAGGTGATGTACGGGTGATGTAGAGGTGATGTACGGGTGATGTAGAGGTGATGTAGAGGTGATGTAGAGGTGATGTAGAGGTGATGTACGGGTGATGTAGAGGTGATGTACGGGTGATGTAGAGGTGATGTAGGGGTGATGTATGGGTGATGTAGAGGTGATGTACGGGTGATGTAGAGGTGATGTAGAGGTGATGTACGGGTGATGTAGAGGTGATGTACGGGTGATGTAGAGGTGATGTAGAGGTGATACAGGGGTGATGTAGAGGTGATGTACGGGTGATGTAGAGGTGATGTAGGGGTGATGTACGGGTGATGTAGAGGTGATGTAGGGGTGATGTACGGGTGATGTAGAGGTGATGTACGGGTGATGTAGAGGTGATGTAGGGGTGATGTACGGGTGATGTAGAGGTGATGTACGGGTGATGTAGAGGTGATGTAGAGGTGATGTACGGGTGATGTAGAGGTGATGTAGAGGTGATACAGGGGTGATGTAGGGGTGATGTAGAGGTGATGTACGGGTGATGTAGAGGTGATGTAGGGGTGATGTAGAGGTGATGTACGGGTGATGTAGAGGTGATGTACGGGTGATGTAGAGGTGATGTAGAGGTGATGTAGAGGTGATGTACGGGTGATGTAGAGGTGATGTACGGGTGATGTAGAGGTGATGTACGGGTGATGTAGGGGTGATGTACGGGTGATGTAGAGGTGATGTAGGGGCGATGTACGGGTCATGTAGAGGTGATGTAGAGGCGATGTAGAGGCGATGTAGAGGCGATGTAGAGGCGATGTACGGGTGATGTAGAGGCGATGTAGAGGTGATGTAGAGGTGATGTAGAGGTGATGTACGGGTGATGTAGAGGTGATGTACGGGTGATGTAGAGGTGATGTAGGGGTGATGTACGGGTGATGTAGAGGTGATGTACGGGTGATGTAGAGGTGATGTAGAGGTGATGTACGGGTGATGTAGAGGTGATGTACGGGTGATGTAGAGGTGATGTACGGGTGATGTAGAGGTGATGTAGAGGTGATACAGGGGTGATGTAGGGGTGATGTAGAGGTGATGTACGGGTGATGTAGAGGTGATGTAGAGGTGATACAGGGGTGATGTAGGGGTGATGTAGAGGTGATGTACGGGTGATGTAGAGGTGATGTAGAGGTGATGTACGGGTGATGTAGAGGTGATGTACGGGTGATGTAGAGGTGATGTAGAGGTGATGTAGAGGTGATGTACGGGTGATGTAGAGGTGATGTACGGGTGATGTAGAGGTGATGTACGGGTGATGTAGGGGTGATGTACGGGTGATGTAGAGGTGATACAGGGGTGATGTAGGGGTGATGTAGAGGTGATGTACGGGTGATGTACGGGTGATGTAGGGGTGATGTAGGGGTGATGTACGGGTGATGTAGAGGTGATGTAGGGGTGATGTAGGGGTGATGTAGAGGTGATGTACGGGTGATGTAGAGGTGATGTAGGGGCGATGTACGGGTGATGTAGAGGTGATGTAGAGGTGATACAGGGGTGATGTAGGGGTGATGTACGGGTGATGTACGGGTGATGTAGAGGTGATGTAGAGGTGATACAGGGGTGATGTAGAGGTGATGTAGAGGTGATGTAGAGGTGATGTAGGGGTGATGTAGAGGTGATGTACGGGTGATGTAGAGGTGATGTAGGGGTGATGTAGGGGTGATGTAGGGGTGATGTAGAGGTGATGTACGGGTGATGTAGGGGTGATGTACGGGTGATGTACGGGTGATGTAGAGGTGATGTAGAGGTGATGTACAGGTGATGTACAGGTGATGTAGAGGTGATGTAGAGGTGATGTAGGGGTGATGTAGAGGTGATGTACGGGTGATGTAGAGGTGATGTAGGGGTGATGTAGGGGTGATGTAGAGGTGATGTAGAGGTGATGTACGGGTGATGTAGGGGTGATGTACGGGTGATGTACGGGTGATGTAGAGGTGATGTACGGGTGATGTAGAGGTGATGTAGAGGTGATGTAGGGGTGATGTAGAGGTGATGCAGGGGTGATGTACGGGTGATGTAGAGGTGATGTAGGGGTGATGTAGAGGTGATGTAGGGGCGATGTACGGGTGATGTACGGGTGATGTAGAGGTGATGTAGAGGTGATGTAGGGGCAAAGATGAGCTCGCTGCTGCTGTTGTGCTGGGATTTTACTGTTAAAGACCAGCTGAGTGTAGAGTGTGTGTAGAGTCTGAGGAAGTGAGAGAGCAGAGGTCAGCGCCGAGTTAACCTTCATGCACACACACGCGCACGTGGCTGTGCGAGGGAACTGTGGGAGGTGTGCACACGCTACACAAACACTCACTCAGTCAGCAAGATATAAACACAACTTCATTAAATTTTCATGCTCAGAGTTTCCCTCGTTCTCCTCCCACTGATCAACGTCTCTCCACTCTCTCATCCTCATCCTTACTTCCTCTCTTCCTCTGCTCCTCGCAATCTCACACACATACAACTACACACACACACAACTACACAAACACAACTACACACAACTACACACACAAACACAACAACTACACACACACACACACACACAACTACACACACACAACTACACAAACACAACAACTACACACAACTACACACACAAACACAACTACACACACACACACACAACTACACAAACACAACAACTACACACACACACACACAACTACACACACACAACTACACAAACACAACTACACACAACTACACACACACACAACTACACAAACACAACTACACACAACTACACACACAAACACAACAACTACACACACACACACACACAACTACACACACAAACACAACTACACACAACTACACACACAAACACAACAACTACACACACACACACACAACTACACAAACACAACAACTACACACACAAACACAACAACTACACACACAAATACACACACACACACGACTACACACACACACAACTACACATACAAACACAACAACTACACACACAACTACACACACACAACAACTACACACACACAACTGCACACACAACTACACACACACACACACATACAACTACACACACACACACACAACAACTACACACACACAACTACACACACACACAACTACACACACACACACATACAACTACACACACAACTACACACACAACTACACACACACACACACAACTACACACACAACAACTACACACACAACTACACACACAACTACACACACACACAACTACACACACACACACATACAACTACACACACCTACACACACACACAACTACACACACACACACCACTACACACACACACAACTACACACACACACAACTACACACACAACTACACACACACAACTACACACACACACAAACAACTACACACACACAACAACTACACACACACAAACAACTACACACACACAACTACACCCACAAACAACTACACACACAAACACAACTACACACAAACATCTACACTCACACACAACTACACACACACAACTACACACACACAACTACACACACACAAACAACTGCACACACACACAAACTACACACACACACACAACTACACACACAACTACACACACACCCATACAACAACTACACACACACACAAACAACTACACACACACAACTACACACAAACATCTACACACACACAAACAACTACACACACACAAACAACTACACCTCCTCTCCTCCTCTCCTCTCCTCTCTCCTCCTCTCCTCCTCTCCTCTCCTCTCCTCCTCTCCTCCTCTCCTCTCCTCTCTCCTCCTCTCCTCCTCTCCTCCTCTCCTCTCCTCCGCTCTAATCTTTTCCTTTCCATCCCTCTTTTCCATTCCTCCATCTTCCTCACTTCTCTCATCGTCCCTTCTCCTTCCTTAATCCTCCTCCTTTTTTTTTTTTTTTTTTTTACACCTTTCTTTCATTTCACCGTCTCGCCTCCCTTCATCAGTTTCTGTTCATCTTGTGCATTTTTTTTTCTTCATCCTCCACTGTTTCTCTCTCTCCTTCCTTTCCCTCTTCTCTTCTCCTTCTCCTCCCCGTTTCTCTCCGTTTCTTTTCTTTTTTTGGAATTTTACTTCCTCTTTTTGCTCTCATCTCTTCTCGGATCGCGCCGGGTCTTTGTTTTCATCCTCCGCTCTCTCTCCTTTCCTTCTTTCCATCTTCTCATCAGTGCTCTCGACTTTACTCTCACACACACACACACACACACACACACAATGCATGACTAATCCCAGTCCAGTGAGTTCCTCGAGTAAATGTGTAAAGATGATGTGATGGTGATGTCAGGAAGGTGCGATGTGTTGAAATGTTGTATGAGTGTAGTGTGTAGATTCTGTGTGTGTGTGTGTGTGTGTGTGTGTGTGTGTGTGTGTTGAAACTCAGACTATCAGCTGATCGGCTGCCAGAGCGGCGTTCGCACTTGGGGATGATATTTGGGCCTTTTTGCCGATAGCCGCGTGCGAGTTTTGTCACGGGTTTATCAACGCGGCAGGTTCCCGTGAAGTCGGAACAGAAAAGAGGGAACGGATCTTCAGAATCTTCCGCCGATCAAAAGCCGTTTAAAAAAAAACAACAACATTTTTTTACCCCCGTTCCGGAAAAGGAAGGAGTACACACACGCTCGTGTTATTTCGTCGTTTGTCACAGACCGTCGTTCCGGCTCGTAGACGAATCCACCTGAACACTCGTCTCAGACACCGCACAGAGCGACCAATCCCGTCCCAACTTTTTTGAGACGTATCGCGGCCATCGGATTCAAAATGACCTTTCTTTTTTTTTTTCTTCTCCTTCTTAAAACGGTACATCTCCTCAGGGTAAACGTCTGATACGTTTTCTATGTTCCACTGTGAATAAAGTACGGGTTTTACGAGATTTGAAAATGGCTGCGTTCTGTCTTGATGTACAGTTCACACAGCGTCCCAACTTTTTTGGAATCGTGCTTGTCGTTCCCTCCCGACCGCTTACGTGTTTTTTGACTGTATTAAAAACTTTGAGCAGATAAGACTGGACTCAGTGTGTGCGTGTGTGTGTGTGTGTGTGTGTGTGTGTGTGTGTGTGCGTGTGTGCGTGTGCGTGTGTGTAGGGTTTTTTCCGCAGGAGCATCCAGAAGAACATGGTGTACACATGCCACCGAGAGAAGAGCTGCATCATCAACAAGGTCACACGCAACCGCTGCCAGTACTGTCGCCTGCAGAAGTGCCTAGAAGTGGGCATGTCCAAAGAGTGTAAGTGTGTGAGCGCGTGCGCAC
>NC_030417.2:38139502-38307002 GCF_001660625.3 Ictalurus punctatus
GGCAAATGCACTTTGTGATTTACAAATGCAAATAAGTTTGCCTCAAACGACAGCCTATAACAAAGTTTTAAAAAACATGGAGAAAAAATCTTCGATTTAGCTTGTATACATACAGAAATACATAATATAGTTATAGCTTTTATCAAGCGTGATAATTTGATTCATGAATCAATTTATGTCTGATTCATAAAAACTGTTGTACAAATGTGTGGCGCAAAAATGCCAGGGTAAATCTAATGTGATGATCACCCGTTTTAGTCATCTGATGACGCATTAACTGTTGTTTCTCCTTTAACAGATGAATATTGTTATATTGACTATCAGAGTTAAGAGGTTTTCATTTCTTGCATTTTACAAGGAAACTGTTCTAAAGAAATTATATTAGACACCAGGATAATATTCATTAATAATAGCACATAACATTCATTAGCATTGAATTGGCTTAATTCAAATGCATAGAATGATTCCATGTGACTGAATTGAGTTACATTAACACAGTTTGTACATCCAACATGATTTGAGATTACATTGTAAATGCCCTGAATAAAATCAAAATCTGCACTCTCACCTGAGAGTAACGATCAAACCCAGGTTGCTGCCATTTTGCACCAGTCATATTACCACGGTGCTATTCTATCACACACATTTGAATCATGTTAATTTAAATGCTATAGTTATAATACCTGTCGGTATCAACAACCCTGCAAGATTTCATAATGTAATAGATTTACATTAATACTACGTGAATTGATCACACTCACGTTACATAATTCAATCTTGTAAATAGAAACTGGTTTAAGTTAAGTTTATCATAAGCAGTGAAATCAAGTTTTGATAAGAATGTAATATTTTTATGTAAAGTAAACATCATATATTTTCTTAAATCTAACCTACCACATGTTCTGTGTTTTTTAAAACATTGTAATTGTAAAGCGACATTGGTTATGAGTAAGAGTGAGTGTCTTGAATCCAATTTCAGGCGTTTTAGCCTTCTTAAAGAATTCTTTAGGAAAAATAGTACTTTGAATACATTTTGCATTAGGCTACTCAAAGCACCTGGAGTGACCATCTTATTTGCTTCTGCAGGATGTATTTGAAAAAGAACTAAGTTAATTCATGTGTCAGCTTCGCAATGCATAAAATCATGCAGATACAGGTAAGTATTTCAGTAAGCTTCAGATAATATTCACACCAAACATCAGAATCTCAGTGATGATGGTATGAATGTTGGTGCCAGATGAGCTGGTTTGAGAATTTTAGAGGCTGATCTGGGATTTTCACAGACAGCAAGCTGTTGAGTTTACACAGAATGATGGAGAAAAACAAACAGCTTGTTGATGAGAGAGGACAGAGGAGAATGCCCAGACTGGTTCGAGCTGAAAGAAAGGCTATGGTAATGATCATTGTTTACAAGTGAGTCCGCAGAAAAGCATCTTGCAACATACAACACATCAAAGCAAATGAGGTGGATGAGCTACAACCATATCAGGTTCCACTCCTGTCTGTGATCCAAAAACAGGAATCTGAGGCTAGAGTGGGCGTGGACTCACTGGAACTGGATTTGATGAATTTTGATTTCTGCTGTGACATGTAGATGATAGGGTCAAACATTGGCATCAGCAGCATGAACCTGCCTTGTGTCTACAGTCCAGGCTGCTGCAGGTGGTATAATGGTGTGTGGAATGTTTTCTTTCAATTATATAATGCAATCATGTCAATATGGACCAAAATCTCAAAGGAATGTTTCCAGCACCTTGTGATGGAATCCATGCCATGAGGACTTGAGGTTGTTCTGAGAGCAAATGGGATCCTACCCAGTATTAGTAAGGTGTTCTTAATAATGTGGGCATTGAGTGTACAAACAGAAGCTAAAATCAGGCACTTAGAGTAATGCAAAATACTACTATAGAACCCTGTGTGTGTGTGTGTGTGTGTGTGTGTGTGTGTGTGTGTGTGTGTGTGTGTGTGTGTGTGTGTGTGTGTGTGTGTGTGTGTGTGTGTTTGTTTCCCTCCTTCCTTCATCGACTACACCCCTTTTGCCAGAAGTATTTCTCAAAAAAAAAAAATGTTTGTAGCAGGTCCAAAATAGAAAGTATATGGCACAACCATTCTAGCTAGAGTATGCCTACCATCAGAAGTCAGTGTTTGGGAAAGTGTCCATTAGTCAGTGAAGCGCTAACAAATTCTGAGAATTTAATCAGTGTAAATCCTACACTTTATATTCTTGCACATTTAAAAACATTCTGTATTCCTCAAAATGTGCATACCTGATCTCTAAAAACATTTTAGAATATTACTTTTGGCTTTACCACCACCCCCCATTTTTTGGGGTTGCCACATTTGAATGAGTTAAGTAACAGATGTTATGTTTTGTATAATATGTAATATATTTCAGATAATATGTTCCTTTTCAAAGGGAACTCCACGTTGCATTTAGCCTAACACTATGGGAGCGCCCTTGTGCGCGAACGGCATCTGAAGCTTGTGTAAAATCATACCTATTTATAGGCCTGCCATGATCATATATATTTGAAGGCACCAATGATAAAAATTAGAGTCACATTGTGCTTGAATTCCAGAATTTGAATTTAAAATTTCAGAACCTTTTTATGTCATAATAGTTGAGAACAGAGAAAATCTTGATGATATGTTCACTAGACCCATTCATAGTCTTTATTAAGACACCAAAAGTTATCAGCCATTATTGTCTACATTGTGTTAATCGAAGCGTGAAAAAATGCTTGCACGGACTCTGATCATTCTTTCGTGGGTATTCACAGTAATAGAGTGATGAACTTATACTAATTTATTCAACGGAGCATCATCAACATCACTTAAATACTGAAAACACACAGAATATACATTATACATAAATCTCAACTTAAATATTATCCACAATTCACCGGTGACATGATTCATAACATGTTGTTTCTTTGCTTTTTCTACCTTACTTCCATGTATCTATCTCTTCTTTGGTTTATCAGTCTGTTGAGGATACTCATCCATGTTGTTTGATCTAGTACTGAAGTTTACTGAGAGCACTTACTAATGAGATATGTTAAAGAAATTTACAGTAAGTTAATGAAATTCACTCAGCTGGGCTTCCTCCATTACTCAAAGCCTATTGGCTGATTTCGGTCATGTGACTGGACTGTGATCATTTTCTTACAGTAGGCTATGGACTCTGATCATTTTTCCATAGCATGGCTTTATTTTAAATGGAAAATTCTGTGACCCTGATCTTTCTATCATCCAAGTACATTTATGAGATCATTCTTCAATGCTCAATCAACAGCCGTGGATACACAACTCCAAAAATACAGTTTTGTGACTCTGATAATTTTGTCATTGTGGTCTTCATATATATGGCAGCTGTGAAACGTGCCGTCAGCCTTATTATCTTCAGTGAAGGTGGAGGAGGCGATTGCGAGCTACCTCTCTCCATTAACGGCAGGTAATTTAGGGGGGCTGGCTTTGCCATCCAAGCCATCATGGCATTGGTGGGCAAGGCCTATGCAATAGTGGGTCTTGCTTGTGGGTCACTGCAGTGACAGTGTTGCAGGCCTACCAAGCAGATCTGCTAAGTGAGCTTGACATACGGCGGCATTTAGCCTGTTCTTTCCCTGTTGTTTTGAGTTCACCTAGGCATCGAGTGAAGCCCAAGCCAGCACTAGTGTGAGGGAGACATAATAGGCGAATACGGCAGACCCCCGCAGACAGCCAGGAGAACTGCGGCCACAGTCATGGCCTGCTGCTAGGCCTGATCTGAGAATGGTCAATTTACATGTCAGAAATACACAATTTGTACACTTTAAAATATCCTTGCCAATCAGGTAAAGAACTGCTGTAATATATTTTATGTACATTTTCTGTAACAAGTTATACTTCAGTAAAATAAAGTGTACAATACTTTAAAATCAACAATACTAATCTAATGAGTGACTATTTAAAAGACTAATTGATGTCATTCAAAATATTTCACAATATATTTCTTAAACAGCTTTTTAAAAAGACTTTATATCCTTTATAATTGTGTACATTACATTATGAACAATTTTACTGGAATGTTGTAATGCCTTATTAAATTTGTAAATACATACAAATAGTTGTTACCAAATTGCAAAGCCTTATATGCAGCAAGCTTTTGTACTGTTAATACAACTCTATAAATAACCTCTTACTCTTTTATGCTGATATTATTTATATAAATGCATTGTTTTTAAATTTCACCTGGGGTTATTGTTGCCGTTGTTGACCAAGGAGTTGCCAATGTGAATCTCCGCACCATCTATCCGTACTGGAACTACGTCCCCTCTGTTAGTGATGATTACATTGCTAATATCATACACCGCCAACAAATCCACCCTCCACCATGGCTTATAGTCATAATTTGTATGTGTACATGAGTGGAGATAAGCGTTAGATTCTCTGTTGCCATCAATGGCAAAGTAAGGAGGGAAATAGTAAATGTACACAGAAGATTGTGTTGCTATTCCTCCTAAGGCCACATTGACTGTAGGGGAGAAGAGAACATATTTATTTATTATATATATATATATATATATATATATATATATATATATATATATATATATATATATATATATATATATATATATATTTGCACTACCGGTCAAACATTTAGACACTCTCATTTTTTCCCCCACATTATAGAATAATAATAAAGTCATTGAAACTCTCAAATAATACAAATGGAACTATGAGAATTATGTTACGATAAAAAAATCCAAAATAAATCAAAATAATGTAATATTTTAGCATCTTCAAAGTAGATACCCTTTTTGCCTAGAATTTTCAGACATGTATTCTTGGCATTTTCTCAACCAATTTCTTGAGGAATCTCCCTGAGATGTTTTTTTAAACAGTATTAATGGAGTTCCCACCTACGCTGGACCCTTATTGGCTGCTTTTCTGAATATTTCACTCCAAGTCATCCATTTAAAATAATTATTTTTTGTAAATAAAATGTTTGTTTTCTAATGAAAAAAATTAATATGTTGGCAGAATTATATTTTTGACTACAACACCGATTTCAAACATTTAATCATACACCTTCCGATCAAAAAATCATGAGAAACATTTCATTCAAATGCTGAACTTTTGACGAGTAGTGTATATACACACACACACACACACACACACACACACACACACACACACACACACACACACACACACACACACACATGCAAATATCTGAGAGCACTAGTGGAAAATGTTTCTATTTGCATTATTTATTTATTTATTTATTTATTTATTTAATTCAGCAATTTTCATTAAAAAGTTATATTATTGACTATAACTTCAGTGAAAAGTAGAATCTTTTAAATATTTACATGAATTTCTGAGTTTTTTAATATTTAGCATGTCCCATTTTTGCTTTAATGACTGTGAACTCGAGCTGGCATGGACTCCACAAGTTTGTGCAATACCTTATAACCAATTTTAGATCACACCCATAGGAGTGTCGTATGAACACATACTTCAATAGAAGAGATTAGGCATTTATACAATGCAGTTAACATGGTCACTATCACAAATGTATGTTACAATTAGGGACCTAGAAATAGTGCAAAATTGTCAATATTAAATATACAAAATATTAACATTTTCTTTCTTTGTATTATACATTTCAGAATTCTAAAACCTGTTTATTTCCAGATTTTCAATGTGGTCTCAGACATTTAGACTCCATGTTGTGTGTGTGTGTATATGTACATGTGTGTGTATGTATGTATGTATGTATTTATGTATGTATGTATTTCTGTATGATAGTATAGCCTTACCTTCCTAATGGGTCAGCATCCTCTGCAATGAGAAAATGCACACCCCTGTGCAAAAACATGTAATCTAAAATTATACATTTGATTACGTGTTTGCTTGGGGAGAGACATAATAGGAATAACTTTTGCTAGGTATTTTTACAAAAATTTATAAACGGTATTAAATCATTATTACTGTAATGCAACAGTAATTTTGGTCACGAAATTCCATCTTCTCATATTGGCCAGAGCCACCTTTCTCATTGTGTTTGGCATTTACGTTAGTAAAGTCCATCTCAATTTCCCCTTCTTCCTCCACTTCATCTTCCTCCTCCACTGAGGTCTCTGTCTCTTCTATTTCTTGCAACCTTCATTTAATGAGCTCCAATAATTCCTTCTGATATTCTATGGAGTGGTATATCTGTTGTTTGATTTCCTCTATTGATCTCATGCTTTCTAATTGTGCGTGACGTGCATTGCGGATTTCCTCTGCGGCCTTGCATGCCCTTATTGCCAATTCCCTAACTTGGTGGAATTCTCTTCCTATTTTCCAGTACCAAATCATCCAGATTTCCTAGTCTCTCCTTCAACCGTTCCCCTTCCTCGTTTCTCAGTGCAGTTATTGTCATATCTCCTTCCATGTGAATGGTCTGGCCTGTGTTGGCTTGTGAGTCCAATTGTTCTCTTTGCGTGTCTGTATCATTAGTTCTTACAAAGACGATCTGCCTTTGTAGTCCTTGTTGTCCACTTGCCGCATCTTTTTTTTTTTTAAATGTTCACATATTAAATAAATTAGAAAATCCCACAATTGTCTGAAATAAATGAATAAATAAATAAATAAATAAATACGCCCAGTATTTATTGGTAATGTGCTGTACTGAGAGTCATCATTCTACAAACATTGGAAATTCTCAAGCAGGTATGTGTTTAAGGGAAAAAACAAAGTTTAAAGTGAACACATTTATTCCAGTAAGTAAAACTCATTCTTACATGATCTCAGCACATTCTAAGTTTTAAACATGCTTCCAACCATACAAAAATTCATCATGACTGTGATGATTGATTGGCTGGGAGGTGACAAAGATTCTGAGTATTGCTCAATAAAGCTGATAATATATTTGCAGTGAAAACTGTAAAGGTGTACAGATGAATGAGCAGTTCTTACAACCAAGATAATTTGAGTGTTTTATTTTCTTTTATGTTAACCTAGAAATTCTCACTTTCCCAGAAAGGCTACTGAATATACTCTATCTACTCGATAATATTTGTGAGAGAAATGAACTGCCATTACTCTACCAGAAAATGTAGCTATTGTTTTAAACTCAAACCGAGGTATAACTAAAGCTAAGAGGTCATTTTAATACATCAATCAATCATATAGTACATATAACAGGGTCTGTACAGATGCTTCATAATGAAATCTAGGATTTTCAAGAACTATACAAGAGATGTCATTCAAACCTATCCTTCATTTCCAAAAAAGAATATTAATAATAATAATATTTTTAAAAACAACCATTTTTATATCGGTCCTTTTCCTAGCCGTGATTGTATTTCCAAGTCATTGCTTCATTTTCACCATAATATTCTATAGAAAATAAACCCATTAAAGTTATTTAGTTATTTTTTATTGACTTTTTTTTATCATTCAAGCACTTTTTAAGCACTGTTACATAAAAAATGGCTATTCTCAAGATTGTCCAGTGCTTAAATGTCCCAATGCCAAATCCAAGGACTTCAAGCAACTTGTACGAACCCTGTAGTAATCATTTTTCATAGATACATTTCCCAAACAAACAAACTAAAAAACTTCTAGTACTTCTAATTAATAAATATATAACATCAGTTAGCTAGTAGTTCAAACTGTTACACCTGAACATCACACATTTTATGGGGTTTTTTTTTTGTTCTTTGACCACTTCTTCTTCTTCTTCTTCTTCTTCTTCTTCTTCTTCTTCTTCTTCTTGTTTAAGATATATTTCTGCCATCTGTATGTCAGAATGACAAAATTATTAACTGTCATATCACTCAGGTAAAATAAATAAAGAAATGAATTAATAAATAAGTAACAGTAAACTGATGTTCTGCAAATTTCAATAGAGATTTTAGTGTATTTAATACAAATTATATCACTCTGCTGTTGCACACTGGAATCTGATCAGAAGGTCTGAAGGCTGCAATTCATATCTCAGGTTTATATTAATGTGCTCATTGTAATAAGTTATCCTTTCTATAATAGCAAATCGTTCACAGAGACTTGTATGGCAAACATTCCACATAATCAAAGTCTAATAATAAACAGATTTGTGTTGTAATTCTTTAATAAAAACTTTTAGTCATTGATATGGTGAAGCTATCTGTAAAGAGGTGTTTATTTAACATTTATGGAAAGAGACTTGGGCCACAGATTTCTCCTGATTCTCTGAATTTTTTCATGATATTATGTGCTGTAGATGATGAGATATTCATAGTCTTCACAATTTTACACTGAGGAGCATTATTCTGAAATTATTCCACAAATTGTAGGTGTAGTTTTTTGCAGATTGGATTACTTCTGAAAGACTCTACCTCTCTAAGATGCTCTTTTTATACCCAATCATGTTACTGACCTGTTGCCAATTAACATAATTATTTGCACAATGTTCCTCCAGCTGTTTTTTTTAGTAACATTTACTGTTTCAGCCTTCTGTTGCTCTGTCCAAATTTTTTTGAGACGTGTTGCGCGCATCAAATTCAAAGTTACCTCTCTTTTTTTTCTTTTTTTTTTTTTGCTTTAAATGGTACATTCCTCAGTTTACACATTTGATTTGTTTTCTATGTTCTATTGTGAATAACATATGGGTTTATGAGATTTGCAAATCATTGCATTCTGTTTTTATTTACATTTTTCACAATGACACTCACTTTACATAATTCAATCTTGTAAATAGAAACTGGTTTAAGTTAAGTTTATCATAAGCAGTGAAATCAAGTTTTGATGAGAATGTAATATCTGTATGTAAAGTATACATCATATAAATCTAACCTACCACATGTTCCATGTTTTTTTAAACATTGTAAAGCGACATTGGTTATGAGTAAGAGTAAGTGTCTTGAATCCAATTTCAGGCGTTTAGCCTTCTTAAAGAATTCTTTAGGAAAAATAGTACTTTGAATACATTTTGCATTAGGCTACTCAAAGCACCTGGAGTGACCATCTTATTTGCTTCTGCAGTATGTGTTTGAAAAAGAACTAAGCTAATTCATGTGTCAGCTTCGCAATGCATAAAATCATGCAGATACAGGTAAGTATTTCAGTAAGCTTCAGTTAATATTCACACCAAACATCAGAATCTCAGTGATGATGGTATGAATGTTGGTGCCAGACGAGCTGGTTTGAGAATTTTAGAGGCTAATCTGGGATTTTCACAGACAGCAAGCACTTGAGTTTACACAGAAAGGTGGAGAAAAACAAACACATTGTTGATGAGAGAGGACAGAGGAGAATGCCCAGACTGGTTCGAGCTGAAAGAAAGGCTATGGTAATGATCATTCTTTACAAGTGAGTCTGCAGAAAAGTACCTTGCAACATACAACACATCAAAGCAAATGAGGTAGATAAGCTACAACCATAACAGGTTCCACTCCTGTCTGTGATCCATAAACAGGAATCTGAGGCTAGAGTGGGCGTGGACTCACTGGAACTGGATTTGATGAATCTTGATTTCTGCTGTGACATGTAGATGATAGGGTCAAACATTGGCATCAGCAGCATGAACCTGCCTTGTGTCTACAGTCCAGGCTGCTGCAGGTGGTATAATGGTGTGTGGAATGTTTTCTTTCAATTATATAATGCAATCATGTCAATATGGACCAAAATCTCAAAGGAATGTTTCCAGCACCTTGTGATGGAATCCATGCCATGAGGACTTGAGGTTGTTCTGAGAGCAAATGGGATCCTACCCAGTATTAGTAAGGTGTTCTTAATAATGTGGGCATTGAGTGTACAAACAGAAGCTAAAATCAGGCACTTAGAGTAATGCAAAATACTACTATAGAACCCTGTGTGTGTGTGTGTGTGTGTGTGTGTGTGTGTGTGTGTGTGTGTGTGTGTTAGTTTCCCGCCTTCCTTCATCGACTACACCACCTTTGCCACAAGTATTTCTCAAAAAAAAAAATGTTTGTAGTACGTCAAAACTAGAAAGAATATGGCACAACTATTCTAGCTAGAGTATGCCTACCATCAGAAGTCAATGTTTGGAAAAGTGATCATTAGTCAGTGAAGTGCTAACAAATTATGAGAATTTAATCAGTGTAAATTCTACACTTTATATTCTTGCACATTTAAAAACATTCGTCGCTCCGCTTTCACGCTCCAACAAGGACGTCTCTCTGCCTTCCTGCCCAGCCAAGGACGTCGCTCTGCTGTCCTGTTCCGCCGAGGATGTCACTCTGCTTTCCTGCACTGCCGTGAATGTCGCTCTGCCTTTTTGTTTCACCAAAAACCCCATGTGGTCTCCTGGCTCTGCTTGGGACATTCTGCCCAGGGGGCCGGGGCCACCGATGGAAATGGATGTTTTATGGCACTCCGGGAGGAGTGCCCTTGGGGAGGGGTGCCCTTGGGGAGGGGTTCTGTCACGACTTCCCCTTTAAGCAGTGTGCTGAAGAGCATGTGAATGCATGCTGCTGTGCAAGGTGCGAGCACCTGCTTTTTCGTTGTTGACATTCGTGACATTTGGACATGTGCATTTGTTATGTTTTGTAACGTCTCCTCCCTGTTCCGTCATTGGCTATTGTGTCACGTGTGTCCGAATTGCCCTCAGCCGTCAGCCATTACGAAGCTGATTATGTATGTATATATACCGCGTGCCTCCCAGCACACGGCGCGGAATATTAGAGTAGTTTGAATGAGTTATAGTCACTTAGTTTAGAATCCTTACGATAGATAACCATAGTCTTAGTTTATGTCATGTTTAGGTTCATGTTTAGGTTTATGTTTGGGTTCATGTTTGGGTTCGTTAGTTTTGTTCACGCTGGTTTCTCCGCTATCAGTCCCGCGCTATAGTTCATGTTTCTTGTTTTGTTCCTTGACCCTGTATTTCTGTGACCGCGACCTTGATCCCTGCCCTGCCCCTTTATGCCTGTTTGCCGATCGCCTGAACTTTGCATGTTACTGGATTACGTTTGTGGATCACGTTTTGGATTTGTCTGCCTGTCTCTCTCTTAAATAAACCTGTTCTACTGCGATTGCATCCTACCTTATCTCCGTTACGTCACAATACGTGACAAACATCAGACAGTTGACTTACTGTACCACTAACAGGTTGTTCAGTATGACTAGTTTTTGTGCTTCATGTTTGGAGAAAATCCCTAAAAACTATAAGCACTGTGATTTAGATTATGAAGCACACATTAAATTGACCGTATTTAAATGTAATAGTAATGGTGGCGGAAATGATTTAATGAATAGTAATGACAAGGTGTCAGATATTTTTATTCAATTTAAATACAATAGAATTGTTATAGTACAAATATAAACAGGTTTATTTGGATCTTTGTAATATAACCAGTAATGGATCAATTTAAAGGCCATGTTTTACAGAATATTGAGTAGTTTCTAAACCAATATTAAGAAAAATGCGGACCAAATGCGGACCTAAGTGGACACACACACACACACACACACACACACACACACACACACACACACACACACACACACACACACACACACACAAATGGTAGCAGAGCTGCCATGCAAGGCGCTAACTTGCCATCGGGAACAACTTGGTGGAGTCACGTGGACCATGTGCCATACAAGTCCCTTTTGTAAGTTGTTACTATAGAAACAATATCATATTAGAAGTAGTGCATTAATATAAACCTGCGATTTGCAGCTGCACTACTGATCAGAAACAAGAATTTAACACTGTTTTGGTATAAATAATACTATATAAATTTCCTGTATGTTTAGCTCAAAATATCACTGACTGCATATTTAAAAATAGCTTAGGTTTATTTGTAATTCAGTTTATTTTTAAGATTATTAGATATCACAGCTTTAATGAAATTCATCCGCTTATTTTTTCTCCATAGCCAGCAATCTTACACTTACCTGCCAGGAGGGAAGCACAATTTTTTACTTGAAAGAATGGAATTTAAAACGATTCATTAAGATTAATGCATAATTGTAATGAGATTCATTATCACTAATTAATATTAACAAGTATTTAGATGTTTGGTGTAGATGGTGCTAAGATACGAATCGTTGACATGATTGCATTACATAATTGTTGTATGGTCAGCTGCAGCTGATGACAGTCGTTTGTGTAACGCTCACAAAAAGTCTCTTCATTTCTACTTTTCTATCTTTTCTACTATCTTTTCAACAAAAAAAGTGAGAAAAACGTAGTTTTATTTTTAATAGAGAGAAAATGAAGAGTCTTTATGCAAGCATTACACAAACGACTGACATGCAGTCTCGCTGAAGATAATAAGGGTGATGGCGCAGTTCACAGGTGCCGTTTTTATAGTACGCAACGCGTTTAATTGCCACGTCACCTGATCACGGTAGGCCTATAAATAGTCATGATGTTACACAAGCTACAGAAACTGGTCAACCACGAGGGCGCTTCCCACAGCATGGTGTCTAGGGTTGGAGCACGCCAGGGCAGCCATCGAGAGGTCTGACTGTGTGCATTGTTAACCCCTTACAGTTAGGCAGCTCCACTCGCAACTTGCTCTCATCTCGGGCCGAGGGGAGTTGGGTTTCAGAGCCTCACGGATATGGGCGGCCGCTGCCAAGCCAGCCAGCTGGCTCGGGTCTTGGGGATCCTGTATGGAAAATGGAGAGGAGCCGGAGACGAGCACTGCTCTATCTCTTTCTCTGTCTTCTCGGACAGATATTGGAGCTCGCGTTGCGATGCCTCATTCCCCTATGGAAAGCCAAAAAACAAAAAAACAAGCAAAAAAAAAGTCCTCTCTGACTCCGAGGAGCGAAAAGGGTGTGCTGCAATCTGAGAGTAGCTCTCAAGCATGTAAATAGCTGCTTGAAGTGATTACTAAGGCCAGATGAGCTTTTTTCTCCCCAGTGAAAATAAATCCCTCACACTGCAGAAAACTTCCCTTTTTTTCAGAAGTGAATGAGAAAATCAGCTCAGGGGACAGCCAGGGGAACCGGTTGGCCACAGTTGCAGCCTGCTACTAGGCCTGATCTGAGAATGGTAATAAAGGCCAAGCAGACAAAGGAAGAGCGCTCCTGATGACCGTGGAGGGACGTATCAGGGGACATGAGGTTGTTAGGGTGGTTAGCCCCAGTACCACTGTAGGTTCGTCCCTAGCCAAGGCTGTCCCAAGTTTTCAGTGTTCTCTAATCAGCGAGCTGTCACAGGGCATTGACAATCTAATGATTTCCCTCCAATAGAATGTGGAAAAGTTAACATCACTTAAAGGCCATCTGGCAGCATGGAAACTACTGCCAAATGTGTCTCCATGGGTTCTGTCCACTGTAGAAAAGGGTTACTGGGTCCAGTTCAGAGCTCGACCTCCCCAGTTCAGAGGAATGCTCACAGTAGTCAGCACAGAGCAGAGCCTGACGTTAGTGCAGGAAGTAAGATCTTTCTTGGACAAAGGTGCTATAAAAGATGTACCCCATTCCCTGAGGGAGGGAGGTGTTTCCAGCCATTATTTCCTGGTCCGCAAAAAAGATGGGAGCATGCGGCCCATTTTAAATCTGCGTCATCTGAACTGTACTTGTTGGCTCAAATTTAGCCTATTACCCAAAAACATTTAAAATTCAACTTAGAAGCCAATACTCACATCTACCTCTGAGCCCAGTTGGAGATAGAAAAAATACACCAGCCGTGAGTGAGAAGAAGCAAGGGTCCAGCTTTATTGTTCCGTTCCACCACACAAGATCCACACCGATGAGAATTCTTAGAGGTGATCTCAATACCCTGAGCTTAAGCTCCAGTATTTATACTGTATTTACACACTAAATAACCCATATGTTTCAAGAAGACTATGATCTCACTACCAATAGGGTTAAAAAAGAGCTCATCTACCTTACTCTTATGTTCCAGAAAAGGGCTATTCCACTTACACATAGAATCAAAACCAGGGGTTTCAATTTACACATAAAATCAGAACCCAGAGATTTCTAATAACCCAGAAAATAAAAACCCAGAGTTTTTTAGTTACTCAGAGAATCAGAAACCAGAGTTTTGAATTACACAGAGAATCAGAAACCAGAGTTTTGAATTACACAGAGAATCAGAAACCAGAATTTTGAATTACACAGAGAATCAGAAACCAGAGTTTTGAATTACCCAGAGAATCAAAACCAGAGAATTTGAATAACCCATAAAATAGAAAGTGGACAAGACTAAACAATCTATAGTGACCTTGGTCTTATTGTTATCTCGCGGTTGGGCAGCTTGACTCAGCCACCCTTATAAATGGCTCCTCATGGTTCTTTCTTAAAATTAAGGCCTTCCTTGCGAGCCTGCATTTCTAGTTTATAATTTATTTTCATATTAGCTCTATATCTCTATTTTATATATAGTTATACTGCTTGAAAACACGGTTTACTGTACTTCCTACTTCATAATATCATTATATTACCCTTCTACTGTCCCACATATCCTATTATTCTGGTTTTTATAAAGAGTATATATATTATTATTATAATATATTACCCTTAAAATATCTTAATATTCCTTTTTATTATTCTTATAAAGTTATTGTAGTATGTGTGTGAGAGGGAGAGTGTGTGTGTGTGTGTTATGTCTACTTGCCTGCCCTTGACTGTACGAGCGTGTGTGTGTGTGTGTGTGTGTGTGTGTGTGTGTGTGTGTGTGTGTGTGTTAGCACTCCTCAGCTCAGCTCGTATATCTCTTTTTGACTTTTTTGACTACTACTGCTCTTAAAGATCTTTAAAGTGTAATTCCAATTTGTCAATGTCCGCCTAATCCCGCTTCTATGTGTCTAGGTGCCCATCGTCAGTCCTTCCTCTCCCCTTTGCTGGATGCTAGGTCTCCCTTATGTTTATTTTATGACATTTTTTATCCACAACATACTCTTCAGACATACAGGTTCAAGATGTTGATGCTCAAACTTATCGTTCCACAGATTCAGTTTGAGGACTGGTTTGTGACGATAGATCCAAAAAATACATATTTCCACATAGAAATACTGCCCAGTCACAGGAATTTCCTGATGTTTGCGTTTTGAGGCAACACATACCAATATCGGGTTCTTCTCTTGGGGTTAGCTTTATCCCCTCGCACCTTCACAAAGTACATGAATTTCATTCTGGATCCCTTGCGACTCCAGGGCATCCATGTACTGAACTACCTCGATGACTTAATTCTAAGGTTAGTTCTAGCACTATCCAGGGACCTGGCAATACAACATCGAGATGTTGTTCTCACCCACATGAAGAGCTTGGGGCTCAGGTTGAACTTCAAGAAAGGTTCAAGAGGTTCAAGCGGAAGTGGATGTGTTTGCCTCCGAGGAGAAAGCACATTGCCCACTGTGGTTTGCCCTCACTCCTCCCACACCATTAAGGCTGGACGTCATGGTGCACATGTGGACGAGATCACATCTGTACTTTTTTCCGGTGATCGCTCTGCTCCCACAAGTTCTAGCGAGAGTTTGCCAAGACTGTCTACATCTGCTGCTAGTAGCACCTTATTGGCCAGCTCGAATATGGTTCTCAGAGATAATATCCCTGCTGGACGGCACTCCTTGGGAGAGTCCCATCCTCAGGGATCTACTGTCTCAAGCCAGAGGGATGATTTATCACCCTCGGCCAGAACTATGGAACTGTGGGTTTGGCCCCTGAGGAACACCAGCTCATAGATTTTGGTTTTGCAACTGAGTTTGTAGAGACCATGATGAACACTAGAGCACCATCCACAAGGAAATGGTATGCACTCAAGTAGTGACTTTTTGTCTCGTGGCATGAGGAATGTCAGCTAGACCCAGTGAACTGTGCAATAGCTACAGTACTGGAGTTCTTACAAGGACTGTCTCAGCAGGGTTGGCTCCTTCTACATCAGGGTCTATGTGGCCACCATTTTGGCCAGCCATGCCCCTATCAATTGAGCCTCTGTGGGGCAACATCCTCTAACTTTGAGGTTCATGCATGGTGTCAGACGGCTGAGGCCCATCTCCAGGATACCTCCCTGGGACCTTTCTGTGGTCCTGGAAGATCTGTCAGGGGCCCCATTTGAGCCCTTAGAGTCAGCCTCTGAGAAGCTTCTGACTCTGAAGGTAGCTCTTCTGCTGGCCTTACATCTCTCAAGCGAGTAGGAGATCTACAAGCTCTCTCTGTTGCCCCTTCCTACCTTGACTTTGCCCCTGGATTAGCCAAGGCCTTCCTGTATCCTAGGCCGGATTATATTCCTAAGGTGCCTACATCGGCTGCCCAGCCTTTGGCATTGCAGGCTTTATGCCCTCCTCCATTCCTCACACCAGAACAAGAGAAATTGCACCTACTCTGTCCAGTAAGGGCTCTCTGTACTTACATCCACCGCTCATGGCTGTAAGTCGTGGCAGCAAAAGTGAGTACACCCCTAAGTGAAAATGTCCAAAAAAACCCCACTCTTCCCGGAGTGCCATGAGTCATCCCATTTCATTGGCGGCCCCGGCCCCCTGGGCTGAATGTCCCAAGCAGAGCCAGGAAACTGCACAGTGTTCTTGGTGGAGCAGGGAAGCGGAGTGTTGTCCCTGGCTGAACAGGGAGGCAGAGTAATGACCACAGCCGGGCAGACAAGCTGAGCGACGTCCTCGGCAGAGCATGAAAGCGGAGCGATGTCCTCGGCGGAGGAGGACGGTGGAGCGACATCCTCGGCGGAGCAGGACGGCAGAGCGACATCCTCGGCAGAGTAGGGAAGCAGGGCGACGTCCTCTTTGGAGCATGAAAGCTTAGCGACGTCCCTGGCTGAACAGGTAGGCGGAGCGACGACCACAGCTGAGCAGGCAGGCTGAGCGAAGTCCTCGGCGGAGAATGAAAGCAGAGCGACGTCCACGGCGGAGCATGAAGGCAGAGCAATGACCCCAGCCAGGCCGACAGGCTGAGTGAAGTCCTCGGCGGAGCATGAAGGCAGAGCGACGTCCTTGGTGGAGCAGGAAAGCAGAGCGATGTCCTCAGCTGAACAGGGAAACAGAGCGCTGTACTCAGGAGTGCAGGAAAGCGAGGCGAAGTCCCCTGTGAGGCCAGAGAGAGGAGCGTGGGTCTCTGTGAGGCCAGGACGAGGAACGAAGCTCTCCTCGAAGCAGGAGGGGGGAACAATGCTTGCCATGGAGCAGGGAGGCTGAGCGACGACCTCAGGCGTGGGCATGGGCTGAACTTGGGCGACCGGGTCGGTAGACTTGGGCGTGGGTTGAACCTGGGCGGCCAGGTCAGTAGACTTGGGCGTGAGTATGACTTGGTTAGTAGGCTTAGATATTAGCGGAACTTAGTCAACTGGATCAGCAGGCTTGGACGTGACATCAGGAACTTGAGACTTGACTTGGACTTCAGAGACTGGAGACTTGACTTGGACCTCAGGGTTGAGCTCTGGTGCTGGAGCCTCCCTGTTGACCTCTAGCTGGAGCTCGGCAGGTGAGCCCACCTTGTGGGTCTCAGGTTCGAACTCTGAGGTTGCCAGGTTAACCCCAGGCTGTAGATCTGGCGCTGAGACCTTCTCGTAGGTCTCGTGCTGGAACTCTGAGGCAGCCATGTGGACTTCTGGTTGGAGCTCGGCGGGTGAGACCTCCTCGTGGGTCTCAAGTTCAAACTCTGATTCTGAGGTCGCTACATTGACTTCTGGCTGTAGTGTTATAGGGGCTTTTCGGTGAAGACGTTTGTGCTGACGCCAGCTGCTCTTGAAGCATTCTTTGGAGCAGAAAAATGCTTCCTGGAGGCCCAGCTTCTTGCAGGTGGGACATTGAAGCCAAGTCCCTCTCCCGCAGCCCTCAGTCATACATCGCGGAGAATTCCTCCCCACGTTGGCCGGAACATGAAGTGGATCACTGGTGACTGCCCTGTCAATTCCCACATAATAGAGGTTGAATGGCGGGTCAGCCTGGGGCTGTCCATTGACTCTCCACCCCAGTAAATCCAAACCATGAAGTTGTCCAGGATGCGTGAACTCCTCCACAAAAAGTTCTGCAAACTGAGTGACATCATGGAGGGCACTCACCAGCTGCTCCGCCCAGACACGGGCCGGACCGCAAAACCTGGACACCAGGAACCCGATCCACTGTCTCTTAGAAGGCTTGGGATATGCCAGGCTGCAAAAATACACCTGGCAGCTAAACAGAAACTTCAGTGGGTCGCTCCCCAATCCCGATGTCTCTGGCGGAGGTTTGACGTCATACCTTTGGGGAAATTGCACGGACGAAAAATGCGGCCAGTGATCCGAGCGTTCTCCAATGAGGTATTGTCCTACTACTTCCCTGGTTTCTGTAGCGTGACTCCTCTCCCATCCTCGTGCTGCATCCATGTCGTGGCAGAAGATTCTTTCACGTATAGTGACGGAGCGGAGATAGGACGGATGCAAATGCAGTATAAACAGTTGTTTATTTTAAAAGAGAGACAGGCAGACAAATCCAAAACGTGATCCATAAACGTAATCCAAAACAGGTGAAGGTCAGGCGATCGGCAAACAGGCATACACAGGGTTAAACATGAATCAAGGTCGTGGTCACGGAAAACAGGGTCGATAAACAAAACGAGAAACATGAACTATGACAAGGAACTGGGAGCGGATAACCCAACGTGAACTAACTCTAAACATGGACCGTGACTATGATTACTATACGAACTAATCTAACTCTACTATAATCTTCCGTGTTGTGTGCTGGGAGGCGCGCGGTATATATGTGGACATGATCAGCGTCTAAACTGCTAGCAGCTGAGGGCAATACAGACACACGTGAAATCCCAGCCAATGACAGAACAGGGAGGAGACATGACAGAAACATAAACAAAACACACGTGTCCAGATGTCACTACTGTCAACAATGGCAAAGCAGGTGCTCGCGCATTCGGGCTTAGAGCACGCTGCTTCAAGGGGAAATCATGACAGCAACCATATTTAGAGAGATCCTTGAAAAGAAAAAAACTGGTCCAGAGTGTGCACAACCTCAGACTGGGTTGATATTTCACCTTTCGGTACAAAAACCCAAGTGCCAAATAACTTTGGAGTGGCTTTGGGTCAAGTCTCTCAAATCCCCCCCCCCCCCCCCCCCCCCCCCCAACCCCCCACCCCTTAATTTAACCATTTATTGTGGTTATTTTCCAAATAGTAAACTGAATAAGATGATTCTGTTACCAGCACAGGCCAAGGCAAATGCTAAGGTCAAATGAGAATCACAATGAACAGTTACCATTATTATTTCTGTCATCTAGAAACAGGAGAAGTGGAAAAAAAAGGAAACTCCACCTCTTTAGCTTCATTATAACAAACAGCTGTCATGATCTCCTGTGAGCACTGTGATTAACACCAACCTGAATAACGCATCAAGGATCAGTATGCTTAGACTTCATCTCAATTTAATGCTTGGTAAGTTCAATATGTTTATCAATAATTGCTTTTTGGCTTATTTAAAATATATATATTATTATATTATTTCCATGCTGCATATATCTGGAACGTGTGTTTAGTTAGTAGATACAGCACAGAGCTTTGCATGAAAGAATTTTGTATTGTTCACAAATTTATATATAAAAGACATTTTATGATCTATATTTCATTACGGATATCACAATAATTCAGGACTGACACAATTATAATCTTATTTTGTGATACCAAGCCTTTGCTGTTGACTTTTTCACAAATTTTAATAATTGATTATTCATGTGAATTAACCCACCAATAATCGACTAATCTGCTTAAACGTGGCTTATCGATGAGAACAGCTGTAACAAATATCACTTAGTACTTTTGTTTATCTTTTTTTTTCAATAATATAATGTAAAACAAAACTATGAGAGATATCATTTAACATCATATTACTCTAGCGAACTTCTCGTGAAGGGCTAATGTAAGTATTGTCCCCTGTTAGAATAACAATAACCAAGATGAATCAGGAATGTATTTTAAATAAAAGCAAAAAAAAAAAATTCTATAAAATTTGTGGATTTAAATGGGTCTTTCTCTCTAACTCTTTATCTAAACTGTAATAAATCCAATAGATACTTTTCACATTAGCTAATTACTTTTACGCCCTTTACGTGAAATGTAATGAGTCTAATTTTCTTCACTGATTTCCAGTGGAACTTGGTTTGTATTAAAACTCCCATAACTATACGGTGGTTGAGGGTGAATTTATCTGTTTCTGTCAAATCTCTGACTCAGCTCTGTTCATTTTAACACTCTACAGCAGTCACTAGGGAACCTCATATTTGTCAGTGCATCCTGAAGCTTTTCATACAGTATCAGTATGGTTTTTTTTGGCAATTGCACTTTCTATTGTCCTAAAGTCCAAACGCTGCTCTGCAAATAGTTGAAACCTTGCCCTTTTTTTCCTGTAAATCTCATCATGGGGCCAGTTGCATTGGAGGCTAAATGCAAAATGGTTTCTTTTATTTCATATAGATATGTAGCAAAGGCATTTTGGTCAGCATTTGGATAAAGTGAGACAATATATTTATACTGTATTTGTAATTTGATTATAACATCCCTGTTTTTGCATAGAAACTGTAACACATACATATATACAAAATTGCTGTTATTGTCACTGCTGCTGCTACTGCTGTGGACAAGATGGGTACGTTGAGAAATAGAAGGGTATAGAAAATGTCATTTCATACCAATCCTTTAGATTTCGGCAAAATGTCTTTTAAAAAGACAAATGTGTTGTGTGGCTCCACTTCTCACTACTGGTTTCACTTTTCCACTATTACCTATTACTATTAATATTATAATTAACTCTGCTTAAGTAAATGACCATTCATTTAAAAATCCATGTGGTAATTATTCATATTTGACATTATCAGTTATTCTGACTAACCATTGCTGCTCTAGACCAAACAGTAGGCTTTGTTAGACTTACATTATTGATATGTTTAATTACAACTGTCTTTGAGAGGTGTCACGCTCGCGCTGGCAGATGGCGCTGTGGCGTCAACATGCACAGGCAGCTGCAGAGAGCGCATGTGCACGAGATTGAACTGTTGCCTATGGACACGTGCCTTTGTTTTGGTTTTGGTTCTCTTCCTGTTTAAGCATTGGTTGATGTTCAAGGGTGTGTTGTTATTGATCCCAGCCGTCTGTGTTCTACCTTGATTATGCTTGGTATTTAAAGCCCTTATGTTGCTTTGTACTTGGCACAGTATTACTTTAGTAACTGAATAAATGTTTAGGTGAATACGTCTAAGTATGCCAAGCGGTCGTGTCTTCATGTCCTACTCTCGTTCCATGCCTCAACTTTAGTTTCATGTTTAACCTCGATTATCTTGCCAAGTTTAGATGCCGTTTTATGTGTTTTGACTTCTGTTTAAAAATAAAGACGTTGACCTGCGCTTGCTTCTGCCTCTGATCCCATTTCGTAACAGATTACTGCACCAACCACGCGGAAGCAGCAGACCAGCATAAGCGCTGCTGTAATTGCCGAGTAAGCATAGAGTGGCATTGAGCATTCTTTGAATCGAGTGAATTGCTATCCAAACGCATAGCTTAGACCAATCACCTGGATCAAATAGCACCTCGTTCGCAAGCCGGGCCATGCGCCACGTCGCCCCCCCGCGCACTTTCCCCAGCCCCCTCTGCCAGAGGACTATGCTGCGCTACGTGGGCAGCTGAGCTACATGAATTACTGGGGCTTCCCGCTGCCGGGGGACAACCCTACACTATGCAGTCCGCAGAGCCACCTGGATTACTGGGCCTCCCGGCTGCACAAGGACTACACTGCACAACGTAAGCAGCAGGTGGTCACAGCCCCGGAGTCCCAGCCCGAGGTTAACGTGGCAACCGCGGAGCCTCTGCCTGAGGTCAGCAGGACGACCTCAGAGCTCCAGCCAGAGACCCGCTGGGAGGCCTCTGCCACCCAGAAAGCTGCCCTGCTGTCTTGCCTAGCCGAGGAAGCTGTCCCGCTGTCCTGCCCAGCCGAGGAAGCTGTCCCCCATGTCCTGTCCTGCCGAGGAAGCTGTCCGGCTGTACAGCCCAGCCAAAGAAGCTGTCCCGCTGAGGACAGCGCCCCGAGCTTCAGTTCCGGGGGTCCTGTCACGCTCTCGCTGGCAGACGGTGCTGCGGTGTCGACATGCACAGGTGGCTGCAGAGAGCACGAGATTGAACTGTTGCCTATGGACGCATGTTTTTTTTTGGTTTTGGTTCTTTTCCTGTTTAAGCATTGGTTGATGTTCAAGGGTGTGTCATTATTGATCCCAGCTGTCTGTGTTCTAACTTCTGTGTTCTAGCAGAATTTAGCTCCAACCCTAATAAAACACACCTAAGCAAGCTAGCCAAGGTCTTCAGGATTACTAGAAAATTACAGGCAGGTAAGTTTGGAGGTTGGAGCTAAATTCTTCAGATTTGAAGGACCCTGTGATAGATCAGGCTTCACTGTAGCCATTATCAAATGTAGTAATGTTTTAGACCTCATTGACATGTGTGGCGATATTCCATGTGAAGGGAGATGTCTACCCTGCTGACCACACCAGAATGTGGCAATATTCCCAACTGGAGGGAGACGTTTATCCCAAATTCAGTAAATCCAACTACGCCACCCTGGGGGAGAACCAGGGAAATACTCCCAAACAAAAGGATAAGATTCACCAATCGGGGCAAGGAACATGAGACTGAGACATGAGCACAAATATAAAAATTTGTATTTTATTATGACACTTAAGCACCATTTAAAACTTGACATGAAAATATAAAATCGCTTTCACATGAAGCACAGCAAGTATTTTAAAAACTAAGAACTTCTCCAGGCCCAGGCTTGGCAGAGACAAGGCAGGCCAGCTACAGCTCGGGAGGTCATCTAAACCCACTGCAAATCACGCCAAAATCATACATTACCTTCACCATAAGGAAGTTATTGTGTTGGCATACTGAGCACGCTGTGAAGCACGAACCACCGAAAGACATACATCCAAAACTAAAGTAAAACAAAATACATAAAACCATGAAGCAAAACAGTTGTTGATGCACTGAAGCAAAACAGCAGGGGCATCACATGTAGCGTCTTCGGCTAGGGGTTTTTCTTAGAGAAGACTTAGCTCAGCTCCCCACTCTCCCGTTACACAAAGAACAGTATCAACCTAAATCTACCAAGTCCCAATGTGAAAAAGGGAGAGGTGTACTTACCATTAGATTGAACAAACACCAGACGCGAAGTTAAATAATTACTCACAGGTACAGCGGCTCGACATACATACACATCATTCAGCCACCAGATAAATGTTGCAATCACTTTACACAATCTCTGGCACCAATTCGCCACAATGCACACGCCACCATGCACGCGCCACCAGTGCCGCTCTAAAACTATAAAAACAAACAAATTAGCCTTGAGGTATTCACCTTATTACGCCATGACAAACCCTGAACATACCTGAACGGAAGTGGGAACCCGGAAATGCCAGGGGAGCGAGGGAATCACCAAGACACCTATCTGCTTACCCAAATAAGGGTCATTAAATAATTGGGTAGCTATTATCCTATTGGTCTGCGGAAACCATATCCCAAGCAGAACCAATAGGACAGCCAAATCACTTACCCTGCCATACACGCATATGCTATTGTATGTCAATCATAAATATAATTACTGTAAAATACTGATTTTTTTTATTATTTGTTATGCTTATATTACATATGTTCATTTGTCAAAATGCACAAATAAAGTAGGCTTTTCCCCAGATTCCTACTAGCCTTAACTTTGTAACCAGTGGGATCTCACACCCACAATTTTATTACAGCAGAATGGTACTATAGATGACATATTTCTGTGAAAATTTCAGATTCATATATGGTCCCCCAGCAGAGATATTTGACCCTGAAATAATGGGAATTTAAAAAACAACATCACTTTCTTGCGCACATTTTAAATAAATAAATAAATAAAATGAGAGAAGTCTCAACCTGAAATGTTCTGCATGAACACTATACTGACTTAAATGCCCCCTAAAAAATTAAGACTGAGACCCGAACTCTTCCCATTATAAATTAACCCTAAATGTGGAATGTGAGCAACATGCCAAATGTCTGTTTTTGCTCCAAGGAACTAGGACAATCCTGAGCCTGAAATATTGAGGTTTCTGTCAAGATCTGTATAACCAAAATGTGTCTGTTGTGATTAAACCAAGTAAAATAAAAATAAAATAAAATAAAGAACTGCTGGTTTTACAATGTCAATACATAGAGGTAATCAAAGAAGATTGAAAAATTAAAAGTGGTCAAGCAACCAACTTTACAATTATTGAATCAACTGAGATGGACTGACCCACATTATAATGTTGTGGATGTTAGTTTCTGTCATTACTTATGTTATAGAAGCTACAAACAGTCGTTCAATCACCAGCCCTTCTTTAAATTCATAAGACAAAAAAATGCTGTTTGTCATGTTATTGAGAAACTGCAAAGTGTAAATTCCTCTGTCATGTGGGTAAACTTAAACCTATGGGTTTACTTAACTGTTACAAAGCACTGACACTGGAGACTCCTTCAAAAAATCTGGAATAAACAGAAAATTTTAATCCTTTTTATTAGACTACTTTATTAGGTACTAGAATTACTGAATGTGAAGTAACACTGTTGTTTCAGTTGTGACTGAATTGCAGGGACAATATAATATATTCTAATATAATTGAGGTTTATTTTAATTCAGTTTACTTTAATATTATTAGACAAAAAGCAAAAGACAGCTTTGGGTTTTTGCATCACAGGTTTAATGAAATTCCTTCTCTTGTTTCCTCTCCATAGCCAGTGTTCTTACTGCTTCCCTGCTGGCTGGTAAGTGTAATTTTCTTTCGAATTAATTGGATTTGTTCAAATTTCCTTATATGAACTGCTTACTTCATGCAGGGTGCAGGTAGCACAGTGGTTAAGACACTGGACTTCCGATCAGAAGATTGTTTAGTTTAAATCCCAACACTACCAACCGCCACTGCTGGGCCCTTGAACAAGGCCCTTAACCCTCAGCTGCTCAGTTGTATAAATGAGATAAATGCAAGTCTCTCTGGATAAGAGCATCTGCCATAAATATAATTGCTTATATCTCACTGGACAGCTCATAGAGTTTAGATTCCCTACTGTTTTCTCCTTGCAACCCTGCCAAGCACACAATTGTTGTTCAGTGTTCTCCTGATGGTGAACTCATGAACATTAATATTAGTCAAGGTGAGAGCGACCTTTAGTTGGTTAGAACCCAGTTACCCTGGGTTCCTTTGTGACCTCGCGGACTCCTACACGTCTTGCTCTTCGAATGATCTTTGTGGTAGACCACTCCTGGGGAGGGTAACAATGGTCGTAAACAGAGGCCACCACCCGCCAACGGATGAAAACCGTTGTGCTGCTTTTAACTGCAAAACAACAGCCTTTTACCCCTCTTGCAAAACAATTTCAGTTTTATCTAACATTTAATGGGATGATTATTTAATAATGCCCATGAGTAGGGCCATGTTCAAGCCTGCACTGCACAAAGTACAAATCACACAGAGAATTAGTGCAAGACCACATTATATTCATCAGGTGTTTCACTGGTGTTGATATGTAAGTAGATATCCAACTTGACCAAAAGCTAACTTGGTGAGCTATACTGTTCATCATTGTGGTTATTTTCCAAAGCTGACATTAGCTACATAGTTAATATTCATTTAAGAAAATAACCACAGCGAATGTTAAACGTAAACAAAAGTTACACCACATAATTATATATTCAGAATAAATGCATTAAAGCTTGCAAAACATATGTTTGAAAATGTCTACTCATATCGTACCTCAGTTTCTAAAACTTGTTTTTATTGAGATAACACGTGCACCGCTGAGGGGAATGCTACAATAAAGAGTAACACTCGGACTTTCAATAAGCCGGGGGAACACATGAGAGTCAAAATAAATAACTAATTACATGTACAGAAACAGTGCATTGTGATGGTGTATATGCAGACTTCTTTTTTTAACAGACTGGATGGGTAAAAATTACTCACCAAAATACAGATGATTTCCCATTATGACCACTGATCTATAAATAGAATTTATAAATAGAATCTATAAATAGATCAGTGATTACGACCCATAGTGAGTTCAGAATGTTAGGGAACACAAAGATGGTGCAGTTGCTTCACTGTTGGTGACTGTTCTGTTCTTTGTGTTAAGCAGTTTCTGCTTGATCTGATCTACAGGGTTTGTCTGATTGAGCTGCACAATGTCTACGTTGAATTTTAAGAATAAATGTACTGCTCAAGTGAACTGCAATTACTGCGACAGTCTTCTGTGTACAAGAGGCACGAAAGCTGTTGTTGCAGGCTGCTATTCGACAGAAAGCTGTAAATGCAAATTAAGAGACATCGCCTGCCTGAAGTGTGGAAATGTTGTGGGGTATCATGTAGCGGCTGGATGCAACAGGAGTGAATCTGTTGCTGTGGAGAGATCTACCAGATTTGGATGGGAAGTGAGGACGGGAGCACAGAGAGCCTTTCAGAATAGGAATCCACAAGAAAAAACTCTTTAAAAATCTTTTTTGATGAAGGATTATGGAATGACAGAAATGTACTCATATTAATTCAAGTGGTGTAATATTGCAATATAGTAATGAGATTCATTAAGATGAATTAAGAGTAACATGTATTTTGCTGTTTGTCCTAGATGGCGCTAATATACGACTCGCTGGTGGCAGTCACTCCTGCGCTGGTAGAGTGGAAGTCTATCATAATAACCAGTGGGGAACAGTGTGTGATGATGACTGGGACATAAATGATGCGCAGGTGGTGTGTAGACAGCTTGGATGTGGTAATGCTGTCAGTGCTCATCAAAGTGCCCACTTTGGTCGTGGAAGTGATCCAATATGGCTGGATAATGTTCGGTGTTCTGGAAGTGAAAGCAACATCACACAGTGCTCTCATAGAGGATTTGGTACACACAACTGCGGCCATGGTGAAGATGCAGGTGTTACTTGCTCAGGTAAGGCTTTTTTATTAAGTCAAGTTGAACTTTCCATAAAGTCTGCTCTGGCCTGCACTTATTAAGCTTAAAAATTTTATATTGGATGCAATCAATTTGAGGGGAAAAAATGAGACACACTACATTTTTTCATTGTACATACCTACACGTATTTCATTGTTCAGTTGAGACACTGTTTTGAATATAGTTTGGATATTTAAATTGGTTATTTACTACACTGAACAAATTCAATATTATTCAGCATACACGGAGTGAAAATATAGTTCAAATTTTTCACAACTGGTTTTGTTCCTAATATTATTTCCCTTCATATCTCATGATCAAACTGATGGACACAAAAATCAATCATTAGTAAAACCTTCTCTCTTTTTATGTAATAAATCAGACCAGGTCAGACTGGTGAATGGTCCGAGTAACTGTTGTGGTTGAGTGGAGATCCTGCACAATGACCATTGGGGAACAGTGTGTGATGATGACTGGGATATAAATGATGCGCAGGTGGTGTGTAGAGAACTTGGATGTGGTAATGCTGACAGCGCTCATCAAAGTGCCCACTTTGGTCGTGGAAGTGGTCTAATATGGCTGGATAATGTTCAGTGTTCTGGAAGTGAAAGCACCATCACACAGTGTTCTCATAATGGATTTGGTATACACAATTGCAGCCATGGTAAAGATGCTGGTGTTACTTGCTCAGGTACAGAAACACTCTTATATTACGACCTTGTCATCAATGTAATTATATTTATATTCTGCTGATTAACATTTATTAGTTAGCTTGAAAATTTTTTGAATTAATTATTTTGCTGACACCTTAGTCATTTTAGTAAATGTCAGTCAATTTAAGTGGATACAGATCTTCAGAACAGAGTAACAGCAGCTACAAATTCCACAATCTCGAAGTTGGCTGGCTGTCATTTTAGTAGCTAGATAGATTATATACGAGAACTAAAATATTTTAAGTGTTATGCATGCCAAACACATTAGATACTAAATGATAGTAAACACTTGGGGGTGTGCAGGAATAGGATTAAGTGTTTAAATGTAATCTATTTTAGTCACATTTACTGTTGTGAAAGGTCTGTGAAGTTAGTTCCTGTTATCATGTTATATGTTATAGCAGCTATACACAGTGGTTCCATCACCAAAATGCAGTTTGTTACATTTTTGAGATAAACTCCTCTCCTGCTTACAGAAAACTTCACCATATCAACGATTACATGTTTTTAATTCGTTTATGTGAAGAGTCCCTGTGTAAATTGTTACTATAGAAATTATAATATTAAAACAGGCACATTACTGTAGAGCTGTTATAGACAATTAATCAACAATTCGTGCAAATTCAGCAGTGCTGTGGTATAAATCTTAATAAATTTTAGTCTCCTCTGATGATCGCTTTAATCCAATGGATTATAATAGATTATTCAGATTATTTTCTGTTTATTTCATGAATGTAAATGTCTCACTGTGAATGTACATACATGCTTTAATCCTTTCTAATGTTCAACATATGAATTTAAGTCATGTTGTTAATTTTTTTTTTATTAAGTCAAGTTGAACTTCCATTCTTTCCATAAAGTCTGCTCTGGCCTGCACTTATTAAGCTTAAAAATTTTATATTGGATGCAATCATTTTGAGGGGAAAAAATGAGACACACTACATTTTTTCATTGTACATACCTACACATATTTCATTGTTCAGTTGAGACACTGTTTTGAATATAGTTTGGATATTTAAATTGGTTATTTACTACACTGAACAAATTCAATATTATTCAGCATACACTGAGTGAAAATATAGTTCAAATTTTTCACAACTGGTTTTGTTCCTAATATTATTTCCCTTTATATGTCATGATCAAACTGATGGACACAAAAATCAATCATTAGTAAAACCTTCTCTCTTTTTATGTAATAAATCAGACCAGGTCAGACTGGTGAATGGTCCGAGTAACTGTTGTGGTCGAGTGGAGATCCTGCACAATGACCATTGGGGAACAGTGTGTGATGATGACTGGGACATAAGTGATGCGCAGGTGGTCTGTAGACAGCTTGGATGTGGTAATGCTGTCAGCGCTCATAAAAGTGCCCACTTTGGTCGCGGAAGTGGTCTAATATGGCTGGATAATGTTCAGTGTTCTGGAAGTGAAAGCACCATCACACAGTGCTCTCATAATGGATTTGGTATACACGACTGCGGCCATGGTGAAGATGCTGGTGTTACTTGCTCAGGTACAGAAACACTCATATATTATGACCTTGTCATCAATGTAATTATATTTATATTGTATTGATTAACATTTATTAGTTTGACAATTTTTTTAAATGAATTATTTTGCTGACACCTTAGTCATTTTAGTAAATGTCAGTCAATTTAAGTGGATACAGATCTTCAGAACAGAGTAACAACAGCTACAAATTCCACAATGTTGAAGTTGGCTGGCTGTCATTTTAGTAGCTAGATAGATTATATATGAGAACTAAAATATTTTAAGTGTTACGCATGCCAAACACTTTAGATACTAAATGATAGTAAACACTTTGAGGCATGCGGGAATAGGATTAAGTGTTTAAATGTAATCTATTTTAGTCACATTTACTGTTGTGAAAGGTCTGTGAAGTTAGTTCCTGTTATCATGTTATATGTTATAGCAGCTATACACAGTGGTTCCATCACCAAAATGCAGTTTGTCACATTATTGAGATAAACTCCTCTCCTGCTTACAGAAAACTTCACCATATCAACAATTACATGTTTTTAATTCGTTTATGTGAAGAGTCCCTGTGTAAATTGTTACTATAGAAATGATAACATTACAACAGGCACATTACTGTAAAGCTGTTATAGACAATTAATCAACAATTCGTGCAAATTCAGCAGTGCTGTGGTATAAATCTTAATAAATTTTAGTCTCCTCTGATGATCGCTTTAATTCAATGGATTATAATAGATTATTCAGATTATTATCTGAATGTAAATGTCTCACTGTGAATGTACATATGTTTTAATCCTTTCTAATGTTCTACATATGAATTTGTCAAGTTGTTGTTGTTGTTTTTTTATTAAGTCAAGTTGAACTGCCATTCTTTCCATAAAGTCTGCACTGGCCTGCACTTATTAAGCTTAAAAATTTTATATTGGATGCAATCATTTTCAGGGGAAAAATGAGACACACTACATTTTTTCATTGTACATACCTACACGTATTTCATTGGTCAGTTAAGACACTGTTTTGAATATAGTTTGGATATTTAAATTGGTTATTTACTACACTGAACAAATTCAATATTATTCAGCAAACACGGATTGAAAATAGAGTAGTTCAAAGTTTTCGCAACTGATTTTGTTTCTAATATTATTTCTCTTTATATCTCATGATCAAACTGATGGACACAAAAATCAATCATTAGTAAAACCTTCTCTCTTTTTATGTAATAAATCAGACCAGGTCAGACTGGTGAGTGGTCCGAGTAACTGTTGTGGTCGAGTGGAGATCCAGCACAATGGCCGTTGGGGAACAGTGTGTGATGATGACTGGGACATAAATGATGCGCAGGTGGTGTGTAGACAGCTTGGATGTGGTAATGCTGTCAGTGCTAATCAAAGTGTCCACTTTGGTCTGGGAAATGGTCCAATATGGCTGGATAATGTTCAGTGTAATGGAACTGAGAGATACATAAATCAGTGCTCACACAGAGGATATGGAGTAGAGAACTGTGGACATCATGAAGATGCTGGAGTTGTGTGCTCAAGTAAGTTTTTATTCTTCTTTGTTACAATACCCGGTTTAAAGTGAATATGTTTACAAAATGATTATACATATTCCTTTATTTTAAGACTTGCAGACTCCCACATTGACTCGGATCTCCCCAACCTCTGTGGTCTCACCTGGAGAAGTCCTTCAGTTCAGATGTACCACACCCAGCCCAACATGCATCTCTGTAGACTTCAGTTTGTTTAACACGGGCACATCAATAAAGGAGCAAACTGCAGAGTCTACAACAACATTTAATCTGACTGTAGATGCCTCACATCAGGGCCAGTACACCTGTGACTACTCATACAGGGAAAGTAACTCCACATCATCCTGGAGCAACTCCATTACCAACACTGTTGGTAAGAAACATGTTCTTCATAATCAAGCAGGAGGTGGTAAATTAAATTATTTAACTTGCCTAAAATAACACATCCAGAAGTGTTTTATTCCTCTTACACCACAGCAATATACCAACAATTTAAACAATAAATAAAATTTATTTTAAAATATGTATATTTAAGGATGATACGTGATGTGTTCAGAGTTTTATTTATTGGAACACCCATGAAACAAGTTTGTATCAGCTATAGAAAATCATTACAGCATGCTGACACTGGAGACTCCTTCCATAAATCCCTTATACAAAACTTCCGCACATGAATAATTATGCCTTTATATTTACATACACACACACACACACACACACACATACATACATATATATATATATATATATATATATATATATATATATATATATATATATATATATATATATATATATATATATATATATATATATATACAGTATCTCACAAAAGTGAATACACCCCTCATATTTTTGTAAATATTTGATTATATCTTTTCATGCGACAACTGTCACAGCTCGGTCCGATCAGAACTCAAATTCCCAAGATGCAATACTCACTTCTCAGGCATGCATGAGCTCACCATCCCCAGAGTTCTGGTTCTGATCAGACACACCTGGCACCAATCACACACACACACACACACACACACACACACTAGTACTTAGGGAAGACATCCACCCAGAATCTACGCGAAGTATACGCTCAGTAGCTTAGTTCTCTGCGTTACCAAGCCGTTCTAGTTCGTTTGTTTCTCGTGATCCTCGACCCTTGTTTTCAGTCTCGACTACGCTTTCTGGATATCCCCGTGTGTATTGTTCGTCCGATCTCTTGACCCTTGCCTACTCTAGGACTACGCTTCTTGAACTTCCCGATCCTACGCTCTTCACCCGCCTCTCGCTCCTGCTTCCGTACCGTTTCGAGGTTTGTGACAACAACACTGAAGAAATGACACTTTGCTACAATGTAAAGTAGTGAGTGTACAGCTTGTGTAACAACAGTGTAAATTTGCTATACTGTATATAAAATAGCAAAGACATCATTATTGATGTGCGAAAGTTTTCTATAAGGGGGTGTATACACACACACACACACACACACACACACACACACACACACACACACACAGAGTAGGGGAAATAAACATTGAGTGCGTCAACTTTTTTTTTTTTTTTTTCCAGTAAATATATTCCAATGAGGTTATTCACATGAAATTTTCACAAGTCATCAGTATTAACTCAAGAAATCTGGAAATATAAAGAATTCACAACGTTCAAGTTCATAAATAAAGTATCCATAAGAAAAAGTAGTTCTCTAAGGCAAGGAATCGGCTGAAATCCGTAAGTAAATATACCCCCTATCTGTGCAGATTAATATGGTAAATGACACACCTATATAGTGCTTTTATCCAACGCGATTTACACTGTGTCTCCTTCACCCATTCGTGCACACACACCAATGGTAGCAAAGCTGCCATGCAAGGTGCTAACTTGCCATCAGGAGCAATTTGGGGTTCAGTGTCTTCCGAGGACACTTCGGCATGTGGAGTCATGTGGGCCAGGAATCAAACCACCAACCCTACGATTAGTGGACAATCTGCTCAACCACCTGAGCCACAGTCGCCAATAGTATCAGCTGGGTTAGGTGGTCTATAAAAAGGCTTTGCGTTACTAAGGTGTCACACAAGAAACTTCTCATGATGGGTGAAAGCAAAGAGCTCTCCCAAGACCTTCGCAACCTTATTGTTGTGAAACATATTGATGGAATCAGCTACAGATGTATTTCATAACTTCTGAATCCTCCAGTAAGCACCATTGGGGTCATTATCCACAAGTGGAAGCAACATCACTCCATCATCAACTGGCCACGCACAGGAGCTCCTCACAAGATTTCTGACCAGGGAGTCATAAGAATAGTCAGACGAATAGCCCAAGAGCCAAGGACCACTTGGAAAGAGTTTCAGAAACGCTTGGACACAGCAGGTACCATCATCACAGAGAAAACAATAGCTAATACACTCCACTGCTCACGCTCACCTCACAAGACTTCATAACTAAGGAAAAGGCATGTCAAAGCTCATTTAAGGTTTGCTCATTTCATCCAACTCATTTGGACAAGCCTATGAAATACTGGGAGAGTGTAGTCTGGTCAGATGAGAGCAAAATGGAACTTTTTGGCTGTTGTACTACACACCATGTTCAGAGAAGAAAAGGTACTGCATATCACCCTAAAAACACCATACCAACAGTGAAGTTTGGAGGTGAAACATCATGTTGTGGAGCTGTTTTTCATCACATGGTACTGGCAGACTTCATATAACTGAAGGAACGATGAATGGAGCCCTTTACCGGGAATTCTTGAGAATTATCTGCTGCCATCCACCAGGATGATGTAGATGAGACGGGGTGGAGCTTCCAGCAGGACAACGATCCAAAGAATACAGCAAAGGAAACTCTCAATTAGTTTCAGAGAAAAAATCAAGGTGTTATAATGGCCCAGTCAATCACCTGACTCAAATCCAATTGAATAAGTTTTAAAGACAATATGTTTAGAAGAACGGGCCAAAATCACACCTGAATACTGCGGCCCATTAATTTCTTCATACAGGAAGCATCTTGAAGCTGTCATTACAAACAAAGGCTTGTATTAAATACATTTCAGTTAGCGTGTTCAATACTTTTTTCCCATGTCGTTCCACTTTATTACACATAACTTCATTTATGGACTTTAATGTTTGGATTTCTTTATATGTCTCGATTTCTTGAGTTTATAAAATCTGGGAAATATTTTTGTATATATCATGAAGTGGATTTTGGATTTTGAAGTTCTTGAAAAACATTGCTTGTTGTTTTGTAGTGAACTTGCAGCAGCCCAATATCTCCTTCAGTGATACTGATGGATGGTCCCACTTTGGGACTGATGGACCAGAAGTGATAAAAGGCTATGACTTCTCTATCATCTGCTCCACTGAACCTCAGTATCCAGGAGGTTCCTTCCACTTAAAGTTCAGTGGATCCAACATCACCAGAACTCAGTCGGCTGTTAACGACTCAGCCATCTTCTTTTTTCCTGAGGCAGATCTTGTCAATCAGGGAAACTACAGCTGTTTTTATGAAGTTAATGTGTCTTTACGCACCTTTACCTCCACTACCACTCAGCTCCTGGCCATCACTGTGAAAGGTATTATATGATACAAAGTATGTTTTGTTGTTTATTAATTTTCCTCTGTCTTATGTGTGAAAACAGTGATCATTTCTCTCTCAGAATCTCTAGCCCCATTCATTGGTGTTGGAGTGACTGCAGGACTGCTTCTCATGTCATTGCTAGTCATCATTTGGGTTGTGAAGACACAGAAAAGAAGAAGATATCAGATCGCTAAGAAGGATACACAGTATGAGTGTAAGTTACTTAAATGTTTAAATATTTATAAAATTCCCTTTTAGCTAAATAGTGTTTTATACTACGGCAATGTTGAATTCTTGATTAATTTTCTATAACTGCAGCTCTAACAACTATGAATCACAGGTCTTATTAATAGACTTGTGCTAATAGAATATGTTATTGTTCCTATAGGACTTACAGGTTTTGTCATACATCCTGTGATGCACTTGAACATATCTTCAGTGATAGAACCTGGGGTACTCATGTGCTTCAGGTGTTTAATCATTAGACAGACTCTCCAAGCTGACTCAGTCATAGTTTATCAGTCCCTGGCCTGTGTTGAAGTAACATTTCTGGACCATGGATTGCCCCTCTTTATTCAGATCCACATATTTCACACTTTCTAAATTGATGTGCTTGTGCACAGCCATACTCATTTGCATACAGAAACACCCTTAAATTGCCACATTTGATAATTGATCTCCAATTTCTGTTTGAAATGTACTCATGGCTAAAAGTCCTAGAATATAGATCAACTAAAACTGGGCAAACAAAATCGATTGATGAGCCACAACATAAAGTTGTCATCCCTCTCAACATAAAGTTTCCAGGACCCTAAAAACACATTCCTCCCTCCACAAAGCTGCCTGAGCCAAATCTTTAAAAAGGCATAATCCCAATCGATTTTTAAACATGCCTTTTTATTATTTTATTTTCATTACCTCCTAGGCTATGGAGACATGAACAGTTTCCACTTCAATCCACCTTTAGAAGTAGTCAACCGCTAGAAGATAGGTCTTTTATTTGCAAGAAAGGTCTACCCCAACTTTTCACCAGGGCCACTTGCATCGTGCTGATTAGAGTGCTGCTGTGCTCTAGCCCTACATTGAGATATTCCCACGTCCTTCATGCTTCTTTCTAGCATTTCTGCTTGTAAATGCTATCTGGCATTTTGTTTTATTTATCTGGCACAGAAATGATCACAAGTCAAGTCTGGAGTCTTTAACACTGGAGTTTGGAGTCTTTCGTCACAAGTCCGATTCGAGTTATATCTGTCATGCTTTATTAAAAAAAAGTTATTATATGAATAAAATATATGATCTTTGGAAAATCAGGGATACTACTAGAATTCTAGCTGAACTTAGGTAGAGTCAATCAATAACGATACAAAAATACATGCAAAATTGTTCATTTGAGGAGGCCTATTCAAACTTTATTTTTTATTAGAAAATGAAAACTGAATTTTCACTAAACATAAAAATAACAATGTGAACTTTAACAACGTAGAACTTTTCTCATATGCAGTCCCGCCAAGATTTTGCGATCACAGAAAATAACACAAAATCAAGTAAACTCCGCAATATTCTGAGGAACTTGCAATTTTTCAAAAATACCTTAGATTTTCTGCATATTTGGGACAAGACACGTCACGGGAGCAGGGGGGTTGGCAGGCCAGAGTCGGGCGGTGGGAGTATGTGGAGGCGGAGCCATGGATGAGCGCCGTTTTGTGAACAGAGGGCAGAGCTGGAGAAGGTGCGTGGTAAGGAGGGCACACCTGTGGAGAATATTTGCTAATGAATATTCTCTGTTGCAGTGAGGCGAGGCGAGGATAAAAGAGGGAACGGCATGCAATCCCCCATCTGCCTGCTGTGGTACAAAAGGAATTAAACACAGGAAAGTGTTTTTTTGTTTTGTTTTTTTCTTGCTTTTTTTATTCTTGCAGAATTGAATATGCATTGATATGAAAATAACTTTGAATCTTTTTGTGTGTATCGAGTTCGAGTCAAGACCATGTACTTAACCCAGTGGTTTTCAAAGTGGGGGGCCGAGGTCCCCTTGGGGGTCACCAGGGGGTGCTCGGGGGGCCTCAACAATTTGGTGTGAAAAATAAATAAATACATGATTCTCACTCTCAGACAACCACACACATACACAATCAATTCCTAATTCAATGTAATGTAAAGATGAAAGAGGTAATTAGTAATAAAAAAAGGGGGATATATTGAGAAGTCTGTATTTTTAATGTGTTTTAAAGGCATCTTGCAAAAGTGGGGCCTCGGTCAAATGTTAATGCCATTTGGGCTGCCTTGCCCTGGAAAAGTTTGGGTACCCCTGCCTTAACCAATCGAGTCCAAAAGGGGCCGAGTCGGACTTAAGTCCGAGTCCTTAATAGCAGATCCAGAGTCGAGTCCGGCTGAGTCCAGAGAGCAATTCAACTGAAAAAAGATTTGAAATTGCAATTGTAAAATCAACTCTGAGCTGTTAAATTAACATTTTAACCTAACAGGATTAAAAGTAAATTGTAAATAAATAAATGGCGCACTTATATAGCGCTTTACACTGTGTCTCATTCACCCATTCATACACACACTCGCACACCAATGGTAGCAGAGCTGCCATGCAAGGCACTAACTTGTCATCGGTCGCAACTTGGGGTTTAATGTCTTGCCCAAGGACACTTCGGCACGTGGAGACACGTAGGCCGGGAATCGAACCGCCAACCCTACGATTGGTGGACAACCTGTTCTGTCAGCTGAGCCACAGCTGCCCCTGTATAAAAAAAAAAAATACCCCACAACTCTAGAATTTTCACACAATCATTTTACAGATTCCAGAAACACAAGCAAGAGTCTTAAAGAAAAGAACGAGACAAGTGCAAAACCTTACTGTGAAATCACAGAAACCATTTTCCACCAGAAGGAAAGTGGACAGTGGATTTTCCATTGATAATATGCTCTTATTTTAATTACAGGTGGCTCTTTTTTTAATTGCAAGTTACATGGATTTCAAAATCACATTCAGTCTTTGAAAATACTATTATATTGTAGCTATGTGCCTGCGTCATATTGCATCACTTTATTGTTTTTACTCACTAGTTTAGTAGTCATCTAAATGATCAACTATGGACTCTGGGCAGTGTTTACTTTTGTTACTATTGCTCAATACATATGGTATAGTATGTATGTGCTATATGTATGCATGTACGCATGTACAGATATACGGAAATAAATAAGTACGCCCCATGGAAATTGTTGCCTTTTCTGACGTATTTGGATGAGCAAACATTTGATTACAAACTGTGCCTATTAATAAAGTTGATATTCTTGAACAAAACCACAAGGAAAATTAGCTTTTCAGTCATTTATTCAACAGAAATATCAACAGATGTGATGAAAGAAAAAGTGTGGAAAAAGTAAGTACACCCTTGGCCTTACAATTACAACATAGGCTAAAAGATAACCTCCGCTTTTAAAATCAAGCACTGCTGAGATATTTTGAAACATTGCTGTACAATGGCTATCAAAGGTTCTGGAGACGTTCCTGCATAAAACATATGTTATGGCCTTCTTAGTTATCAGATCTCAGTACAGTTGAACACCTCTGGAAGATTCTCCACCACCATCATCAAAACACTTTATACCTCCAGAGGAAATGGGTCAGTTTATACTGGAAGTGCTACAAATTCAATGTACATACCAGCAATATAGCCCTTCAGTGTAAATTTAAATAATCAATCTCATAAAGTCGTCAGTTTTGTTAAATCCGCCTTGTTAGGAAATCAGTCTCATAAAATTTTTATTAGAAATTAAAAACAAAAACTTTTAAAATAAATCAAAATCAAATTTATCTGAGAGAAATGAATGACTTTCTGAAAGGCTTCATTCTGAGCAGTTTGTCTTCGTGCATACGTGCGGTTCAGTCGGCTTTATAACCCCGGCCATCCAACAAGGTTTAAAGTAAAAGGAACTTGCACAAAAAGGGGAGAACAAACATGTGCACTGTTGCTGAGAGGTTGCATTCTGGTTATTGTCAGAGTATAGTAATGAAAGGGTGCCACCTGTCTGTTGATGCCTGGTACTTACACCTCAGCAGCACACTTTAATTCTGTTTTTTTCCCCCCCTTTAATTTGTCACCCATCTGTGAGTACAGTAGATGAAAGGAAATAAAAAGGGGAAGTGGATACTTTTGACACTTCAGACAGGGTTTTCCAACAAGTGCAGTTTGGGCAGATATGAAGTACTGCATGTACAGCAAAAAAATGGGGGGGGATTTCTCTGCCTTATAGAGAGTGCAAAAGGACATTTCTGTGTCCAACAATATAATTATGTCAGATCTGTTCCTTGTCTCCCCATGTGCTGTGCAAGTGAGTATATTTTCTATTGTATAATGCTCATTAGCAAGCCTGTCAATTCATTAAACATGAAAGAAAAAAATACTACAACATGCAGAATAGATGGACCAAAGGAGCATTTAGGAAATATACACTAGAGAAGCATTTGTGATAGTCCAGAAGTGCAATTTACTGCATGTTTAGTTGTGGTTTCGCTGTTAGTTTTTCGGATATCTGCTGCTCAAGGACAGGAAATGTTTTAAATAGAAACTCCACCTCTGCACTTTCACAGAAAAAAAGCAAGCAGTGGTGAACTCTGATTAAACCAAAACTGAAAAACGTCTCAGCGACCAGGATGCTTAGACTTCATCTCACTTTGACGCTTGGTAAATTCAGCATTTTTTAAAATCATTTATATTTTGGCTTATTTCTTCTATTATTATTATTATATTACTTTTATTAATTCCTCACTTTGTATATATTTTTTTGTAAATGTCTTCACAAATTTCTAGATATAAAAGACACTGATATGATCTATATCAATAACTCAATAGGATTGTGGCATAATAATAATCTTATTTTGATATGTTTGCCATGTTTTTATTTTTTTTCGTACTGTTTCAGCTCCTGTTTCTAAAGAGAAACCCTTAATGTTTGTTACAATCAGTTTACTTTCTTTATTTTATTGTCTTTGAGAGGAAATCTTTTTCAGCAGCAGGTACAGATGAGAATGTGATATACATACAGTGCTCTCCTGAATTACTCTCATAATTTATTATACTGTATTTACTGTAATAACATTTAATGTTATGGAACGTTATGAAACGTGTTAGTCTCTGTTATAACACAGTATAGCAGCTATAAACAGTGGTTCCCTAACCAGCCTCTCTCTCTCTCTCTCTCTCTCTCTCTCTCTCTCTCTCAAAGTTAATAAGACAAAATAAACAACTCCTCTGTCTTGAATGTCAGAATGCTGACACTGGGGACTCCTTCACGAAATATCAAATATATGTTGCCATACAGAAAGCATAAAAAGCATAACAAAAAGCAATTCCCATTCTTCTTTGTTAAATAATAACTCATTTTTAAAATCCATGGAGAGCACTTTACTAATTACATGTACAAATACATATGTACACGTATACACACGTTTAAAAAAAAAAGAAACAATAAAGCAATAAAAAAGTATATAGAGGTTGAAAATATTTAAGAGATTCATTACAAACATCTTATAATTCTAACAGCAGCAGTGACATGTGACCGTAGGACATATCATCAAACAAATGAAGTGGAGACGCTATCACACTTAAATTATGCTATAGGCTACTACAGCACCTAGTGAAATTTTAGAGTAAACCCGTCATACATAGCTGTTTACACTGTTAACTCATGACTGCTGCAAGGTACAGTACAGCTCCAATCACATGCTCGGGTTTGCTGATGATACTATAGTTGTGGGTCTCGTCAGCAACAATGATGAGTCAGTGTAAAGGGAGGAGGTGAAGCAGCTTGTGGTGAGTGGTTAGCACGTCCGACTCCTCCAGGGTCAGGGGTTAGAGTCCCACTGTGGCCATGTGTGTGCGGAGTTTTCATGTTCTCCCCGTGATGCGGGGGTTTCCTTGGGGTACTCCGGTTTCCTCCCCCAGTCCAAAGACATGCATGGTAGGCTGTGTATGAGTGGGTGTGTGAATGTGTATGTGATTGTGCCCTGCGATGGATTGGCACCCTGTCCAGGGTGTACCCTGCCTTGTGCCCGATGCTCCCTGGGATAGGCTCCAGGCTCCCAGTGACCCTGAAAAGGAGTAAGCGGTAGAAAATGGATGGGTGATTGTTGACTTCAGGAGGACCTGAGTGGATCACTCACCACTGCACATAAATGGAGCAACTGTGGAGAGTCAGAAGCTCCATGTTTCTTTATGTGCACATCACAAAACAAGATTTTGCAGAGTTTTTTGGTGCTTTTTTTGCAAAAAAAACCTACTCAAATTGGCAAAATTGAAATCGTACAAAATTTCACAGAGATGTTTGTTGGTAAATGTACTTTTTAGCTGTACTTACATACAACGCATGTTAATCGAAGAGGACTTTGGATGAATGCACGTTGTGATGACGTCACATGACTCATCTTGGCCCAAATCTGTGGAAAATCTACAGTCATTTTGAAAAATGAGTTTGCTCGATTTTGCGTTAACTTCTGCGATCGCAAAATCGATGAGAGCCAATGTTCCCCCTCCTGTCTTCACCACCTTCTACAGAGGGACAATAGAGAGCATCCTACCCAGCTTTTTCAGTGTTTAGTGCAGGAGCTGCACAATTTCCAGCCTCAAGACCCAACAGGTAATTGTGAGAACAGCTGAAGAGTCTCTCTAACCACCATCAACAGTGAACAGCACTGTGGACAACCCTTTCCACCCCTAATGGACTCTTGACATTCCTGCCATCTGGCAGAGATTCTTCTCCGAGGCAGTCAGAATACTTAGCAAACAGCTGGCTACCGACGTTCACCTGGGATAGTCAAACCCTTATCCCAGCATAACTCTAGCAGCACCACTGTACACCTGCACTTAACAGTGCTGCATCAGAAACACACTATTGGACACATTATTTATGAGCCTTCATCCGTATTGTCTATTTTACAGACAACTGCTACACTAGTTTCTCCACATGACACTGGTGTCCCCTCTAGTTACCGTAACATGCACTGTCCTGTGTATTTATTGACCTGCTCTCATCTCACACTGTCCTGTATTTGCACTTCATGTAGTCTTATGTCCTGTCCTACTGCATTATGTTATTTAATTACAGTGTATACAAGGTATATGCAGAAATGACAACAAAGCTCACTTGACTTGACTTGCTTAAACAGAGTTAACAAGTTTCAGAAACATTTCCAGCCCCAACATCTCATAAACCACACAAATCACCTGAAACTAGCCCACAAATTTTTTACATTTTGAAGAAAAACAATAGATTTTTTTTTCAGCTGTGACTAATATAATGCTAATATACTCTGATATAGCTCATGTTTTATTTTTAATTCAGTTTATGTTAAGAATATTAGACAAAAGACAGTTTGGGGTTTTCATTTTCATTTTAGTTAAATTAAATTTCTTTAATTTCACCACTTCTCTTTATTTTCTCTCCATAGCCAGAATCTTTAGTGCTTCCTTGCTGGCTGGTAAGTAAATTTTTCGTTTGAATACTTTTTTGTTGTTGTTCTTTTAATTTTTTTTTCTCCCATATATTGTTACCTGCTTTGTGTTTTTTTTTTTGTTTGTTTATTTGTTTTTTTCTTTTTCTTTTTCATTTAGTTTTTCTAAAATTTTCTTTGACATATTGTTTCCTGTTTTGTGACTTATTTTATTAATCATATGGATATTTTTTCTCTTTTATTTTTTTCATTAATTTATTTTTTACTTTCCTACTCTTTTTTCCTCTGGCTCTTTTAGGAGTAGCTTTCATAGAAGTATAACTTCAAGAGGAAGAGGTTGTAGGTTTTTTAAAAAGAGTTAAAAGGTGTTTGACCATAAGAGCCAATGCAAATCATGTAAAGTTTACTATTGATTATATAAAAGTCCTGAAATAAATAGCAATGCAGAAATGTAATCATATTAGTCCAAGTGGCAATATTGTAATGAAATTCATAATCATTAATTAATATTAGCATTCATTTTGCTGTTTGTCTTAGATGGTGCTAATATACGACTCTCTGATGGTAATAACACCTGCTCTGGTAGAGTGGAGATCCTGTACAACAGCCAGTGGGGAACAGTGTGTGATGATGACTGGGACATGAATGATGCAGAGGTGGTGTGTAGACAGCTTGGATGTGGTAAAGCCCTCAATGCCAATCAAATTGCCCACTTTGGCTCGGAAGGTGACCCAATATGGCTGGATGATGTTCAGTGTTCTGGAAGTGAAAGCGACATCACACAGTGCTCTCATAATGGATATGGAGAACACGACTGTGGCCATACTGAAGATGCTGGTGTTACTTGCTCAGGTACAGAAACACTCTTTCATATTATGACCCTGTCATCAATGTACATTCATGGGTATGATACGAGAAGAAAAAAGGGTTCACACAGGTCAGAATTTGGCATTTTTCGTTCAGATACTCCATCCATCCATTTTCCATAGTGCTTATCCTACACAGGCTCACTGTGGACCAGGTGCCAACAAATCACAGGGCACAATCACACACCCATTCACACACTATAGACAGTTTGGAAATGCCAATCATTCTACAGTACATGTCTATAGACTGGGGGAGGAAACCGGAGGAAACCCCCAAATCACGGTGCGAACATGCAAACTCCTCACACACAGGGTGCGGTGCGAGGTGCAAGGCAAATATTCCAACCACTAAGCCACCGTGTTCAAATACTCATCAAACTTTGATGACAACACGATCTATTTCTGTTCAGTTCTGAACTAGCTACATAGCAGTTCATAAACAATAGTCTAGCAACAGTCATGACCAAACTGATACCAAACTTGTGAGAGAATATGAATGGCTGAATTTAGGGTTCCTTGGTCTTTCAGGCAAAACAGCATTGTGTATCAGACTACAATTTCAGACAAGGATTTGTTTTGACTACAAGGCACGATGCCATTTCTCCTGAAGTCTGAGAACTGAAGCTAAGATTTGAATATCAGACTGAAAGCCTGCAGGCCAAATTTGGTCCAATGCCTCATTTCATTCTGTCTGTGCTAACTTGCATAAATAAATATTATTATATATTACAATATACTACTCAAAATTTTACTAGACTTGTAATATCTAAAATTGACAGCAGACCCATAGTGTAGCACCTGCCCACCTTCTCACTGCACAACAGTACACAGTGCTGAAACACTGGTTAAAATCTGCCCCTGTCTGCTGCGCAATGTCAGACCCACATCTAAAAATGATTCAGAAATCCATCAGGTGGTACTTTGTGGTACATTAAGTAAGTATTAATACTTAATATTAATTTGTGTCTTTCTGTTTGTCTTGTAAGGTAACATACGACTTGCAGGTGGCACTGACTCCTGCTCTGGTAGAGTGGAGATCCTGTACAATAGCCAGTGGGGAACGGTGTGTGATGATGACTGGGACATGAATGATGCAGAGGTGGTGTGTAGACAGCTTGGATGTGGTAAAGCCCTCAATGCCAATCAAATTGCCCACTTTGGCTTGGAAGGTGACCCAATATGGCTGGATAATGTTCAGTGTTCTGGAAATGAAAGCGTCATCACTCAGTGCTCTCATAATGGATATGGAGAACACGACTGTGACCATACTGAAGATGCTGGTGTTACTTGCTCAGGTACAGAAACACTCTTTCATATTATGACCCTGTCATCAATGTACATTCATGGGTATGATATGAGAAGAAAAAAGGGGCCGGTCATCATGACTTTCTGGCTTCACACAGGTCAGAATTTGTATTAATATTTCAAATTAATTTGCATTTTTCTGTTTGTCTTGTAAGGTAACTTACGACTTGCAGGTGGCACTGACTCCTGCTCTGGTAGAGTGGAGATCCTGTACAATAGCCAGTGGGGAACAGTGTGTGATGATGACTGGGACATGAATGATGCAGAGGTGGTGTGTAGACAGCTTGGATGTGGTAAAGCCCTCAGTGCCAATCAGAATGCCTTCTCTGATTTGGGAAGGGGCCCAATATGGCTGGATGATGTTCAGTGTTCTGGAAATGAAAGCGTCATCACTCAGTGCTCTCATAATGGATTTAACTTACACGACTGTGACCATACTGACGGTGCTGGTGTTACTTGCTCAGGTTAAAAAAAAGTACTTTTTATTATGGCGCTGTCATCTATGTGATGATTTTGCATTGTATGATTTTTTTTGTAGTTTCATCGTGATCAAATTTACTTCTGGCTTAACTAACATTAGCGCTAGAACTATTTCTTAAAATACCTAATACCTAAAAACCAAAATGATACCCAGTCTGCTGCCAAAACCATTTTCCTTGCATTTGCCCAGGACAAGTTTCATCATATGAAGTTTTGAATGAGGTTTTTATTTTCTCCTGAGAACCAAGGAGTCCTGCCCCTTCACTCTCCATGCAGTATCAACAGCAAGAATTTAAACTATTCTTTCCCATTTGAGGTTGAAAATATCCCACACACAGACAAAACACTGACTCTCAAAATTCTTAAGGTTTTCTTTTCTAATAATCCTATGCTTTTACTTTTATTTTACAAACTAATTACCCAATTTGTAGCCTTTTAAAGTCTGCTTACCCCAACAAGTGAACAAGGACAAAATGACATTCAAAGATTTCATTCCAGTTCCACTGAAAGCCACTCTGCTCACCTTGAAATTTATAATCTATTAATGGGGGAAAAATATATATACTATTTTATACTATTAAAGTATTTTAAAAAATCTAATTTTACAGTAAGAAATGCTAAAGATCACTTTTATTATCAGCATTATCTACATCTCATGTCTCTCTCTCCTCATATGAGATGGAAGTCACTTGTGATGTTTTCACTCGCTCATCTTCACTTTATCATTATGTAAAGTTCATTGTTGATTTATATCAAAGACCTGACATCATTTTTCAGAAAAAAATAGCAATGGCAGAAATGGAATCACTAGTCCAGGTGTTTGTCAGTGTTGTAGCGAGATTAATTATCATTCATTAATATTAATTTGCATTTTTTGTTTGTCTTGTAAGGTAACATACGACTTGCAGGTGGCACTGACTCCTGCTCTGGTAGAGTGGAGATCCTGTACAATAGCCAGTGGGGAACGGTGTGTGATGATGACTGGGACATGAATGATGCAGAGGTGGTGTGTAGACAGCTTGGATGTGGTAAAGCCCTCAATGCCAATCAAATTGCCCACTTTGGCTTGGAAGGTGGCCCAATATGGCTGGATAATGTTCAGTGTTCTGGAAATGAAAGCAACATCACACAGTGCTCTCATAATGGATATGGAGAACACGACTGTGACCATACTGAAGATGCTGGTGTTACTTGCTCAGGTACAAAAAAAAAAGTATTTCATCTTATGGCCCTTTCATCTATGTGATGATTTTGCATTGTATGTAAATTTTAGTGGTTTGTAAACATGACAACTTTTAGTAGGGTGATTCCATGATTTGGGTGCCATGTGTGTCCCACTGATTATATTTAACCAGATTCAAAAGGGAACCCTTTTGGGTTCCCATATCCTTCTGGGTGACACTGCATAGTGCAATTATACAGTAAGCCTCCCACAGTTGTATACTATGTCAAAAGTAAAGTCTTGAAAAGATGTGTGTTATAAGCAATCAGGGTCTTTTACAAATGCAGAAGAGATTTTTAGCTTGTGAAGTTGGATGAATGGGTGAGACTTGGGCATAAATTGTTTTTGGTAAGTGCAATCTGAAGTTCCTGATAATCCGTGTTGTTTTCTAGTGAACTTGCAGCAGACCAGTATCTCCTTCAGTGCTGCTGATAGATGGTTCCACTGGGAGTCTGATGGACCAGAAGTAACAAGAGGCTATGGCTTCTCCATCATCTGCTCCACTGAACGTCAGTATCCAGGAGGTTCCTTTCACTTGAAGATCATTGAATCCAACCTCACCAGGACTCAGTTGGCTGTTAACCACTCAGCCGTCTTCCATTTTCCTGAGGCAGATTTTGTCCATCAGGGAAACTACAGCTGTACTTATGAAGTTAACGTGTCTTCACGCACCTTTACCTCCACTACCACTGAGTTGCTGGAAATCACTGTGAAAGGTATAGCAAAATGAACTCATTCTGCCTTTTGTGTTCTGCAGTTTAGAGAGTAAAATTCTTGATGATGATGATGATGATGATGATTTCTCTCCCAGCATCTCTTGCTCCCTACATTGGTGTCGGAGTAACAGCAGGACTGCTCTTCATTTTAGTTCTAGTCATCATTTGCTTTGTAAAGACACAGAAAAGACAAAAATCTCAGATGGATAAGAAGAAGGAAACACAGCGTGAGTTGCGAAAGTTATTTAAAAGTTTAAAAACTTACTAAAGAAATAACTAAATGGTTTTATACCACAGCGGTGCTGAATTCTTGATTCTGCTCTGAAGGTGTTGGATTAATGTACAGTGTCTTATATACTATATATGCTCATGCTTATATATTATCCACTCTATACTGTTATTTAAAGAAAGGAAAATATATGATTGTTGATATGCTCTGTGAGGAGATCTACCTTTTATGGAAGAAGTCTCCAGTGTCAGCACTTTGTAACAGTCCAAGTTAAAGGTGTAAGTGTAGTTTTCAGAAACAGGAATGTATTTAGGACCAAGGAGGGAGGGAACGACTTTTACATTCTTATCCAGAGCGACTTACATTTCTCTAATTTATACAACTGAGGATTTGATTTGATTTAAGGGCCTTGCTCACGGGCCTAGCAGTGGCAGCTTGGTAGTGCTAGGATTTGAACACATGACCTTCCAAGCCGTAGTCCAACGTCTTAACCACTGAGCTACCACTGACCCCATTATACGTATAAAATTTGACATACGTAAATGTGTTACTATAATCAAATTAACTGTATGAAGTGTCACTCTAAAATACATTTAATATTTTTTTTTAAATGTAATCATTGGCAAGTTGCTGTGGTATAAGAGGAATGAATCATTCTGGGATATGTTATTAAAGCACTAATTCAACTTCAGGGTAGTAACAGTAACTCCACTTCATCACACCACCCCATTATTGATTATTTTACTATAACAACAGGACAACATGGAGCGCTTTTTAACTTACTTTAATTCTTGCTGAACCTTGATATGCAAATAACCTCAAAACTTGTGTGTATTTTGTCCCAATTATTTTATAGGTGCCCAAAACACATACCCCCAAGGAGAGACCGAGGAAGACAGCGAACATGGTTATGAAAATGTAGAAACCATTTTCCACCAGAAAGACGATTCAGATGACTCGGATAACGACTACGTTAATGTCGGTGTTCATGAACAAATATGTGAAGTGGACAGTGACTATGAGGATGAAGAAATGTATGAAAACTGGATAGGGTAGTGTAGAGAAGTAAACAATTATGTTATATCTATAGTCTACAAAGAATAAGAAGTTTAAATTGGATTAAATAGTCCATTGGTAAGATGATCTTATTTTCAATTACAGGTGTACTGATTTCAGAATCAGTTTGCTCTTTCCTCATTCTGAACATATAATGCAACTTGCATTTGTTAATGGGTTTATTTCTACCCATTTATATGACTGCTACTTGACATGAAAGTAGCTTAGAGATCAAACACACATCAGTTGTTTTATTTCATTTTTATTGCACCACTGTACAACTTCAATTTTGTTTTCATACTTTTCTGAACTATGTGCATATTGGATGTAGGAACCATCTTAATTCTACCACTTGCTTTATGTCATGTGTAAGAGTGTGTTTTAAGGTGTATGTAAAATCTTGTGATTAATGTTAATGTTGTTATTAGAATTAGGATATTAGGCAGCATGAGTATTATTGTAATTCATTGCTTTAAGTACTTTTTTGATAAAATCAAATTTAAACCAGTGTCCACATTCACATATAATCCGGCGGTAACTGTAACCAACATTAAAACATCCCACAGACTCTTGATCGGATCGAGATCTGGGGAATTTGGAGGCCGAGTCAACACCTTGGACTCTTCATCATATTTCTCAGACCATTCATGAAGTATTTTTGCAGTGTGGCAGGGTGCATTATCCTGCTGAAAGAGGCCACTGTTGCCATGAAGGGGTGTACTTGGTCTGCAAGAATGTTTAGGTTGGTGTTACATGTCAAAGTAACATCCACATGAATGCCAGCAGCCAAGGTTTCTCAGCAGAACATTGCTGAGAATGTTGAGAAAAAATATCTTTAAAAAAAAAAGCCTGTACAGTTCTGGACCAACATCTGTTGAACAGATGAAGATCTACTTGTACCAGAATCATGGGAAGAGGAGAGTTTGGAGAAACAAAGGAACTGCTTACGATCCAAAACATACCACCATATCTGTGAACTTATTATTATTATTATTATTATTATTTTATTTTTTTTTTTTATTATTATTTTTTTTTTTTTATATCCACTGTATAATCTTTATTCTATAATCTTTATTATTCAAATAATATCCTATACTTTAACTTAAGAAAGTAAAACAGCCTGTTACTGGCTAAAGTAACTATATGAGATTTAAGAGTAGCTGTGTATTGTAGATAAAACACATGGAATTACACATACTATTGTTACAAACAATCTTTGGGATGGGAAGTCTTGTTTTGTGTGCATTGTGCCATGTTTGTATGCAGGTCCGAGCTCCTTCCCAGAGTTTCCATACTGCCCTAGACTGCTTGCTCCCGCCTCCCGTGATGACATCAGTAAAAGGCAATCATATTTAAAGAGGAAGAGGAGCCGCAAGATGGAGGATGTTGGAGGTGGTTATCTGTGAGGTTGTGTTAGGCGGTTGTGTTAGGCGGTTGTGTTAGGCGGTTGTGTTAGGCGGTTGTGTTAGGCGGTTGTGTTAGGCGGTTGTGTTAGGCGGTTGTGTTAGGCGGTTGTGTTAGGCGGTTGTGTTAGGCGGTTGTGTTAGGCGGTTGTGTTAGGCGGTTGTGTTAGGCGGTTGTGTTGCGCGCCCTTGTTGTTATAGTATTCTTTGTTCTGACTGCTGGTCTGGTTTTGACTTTTGCCTGGTTCTGACTGTGAGTTTGATTGTTCCTGTACCTGTTTGTGTGTATATTCACCACTGTATATGTTTCACTTGGTTAATTAGCAGTAGGGGTGTGGCTGCTATTTCTTTTTGGAGTGGGGTCCTATTTCTGTTTTTGGATTAGGCAGTTAGGGAACTACATTTGTATTTTTGTTTTTCTTTTAGGTTAAAAAAAAAAAAAGCTCTCAACCAAGAGTTCTTTTGTTTATTATTTTGGCCTTGGCCCACCCTGAAGATATGTCTGGTGTTGTTGAATGTACACTTGCCGATTTGTTAATATATCGCAACAAATCTGATCGTGTCTGTTGTTTCTGGTGTCCCTTATTTGGAGGTCTTTCCTTTTGAACTGCAAGCTGGTTACTCTGGCATAACCTAGACTGGATTATAACATGTGGAGGCTAATATGGGATTGATTGTTTATTTTTGGTGAATCAGGTTGTATTGGTGTATTTTGCTTTTTGTGATTATGGCATTTGATTTCATTATGTTTAAGTTGTGTCCTATGCTAGAGGATTTTGATGGGTGCAGGAAGGATGATCTGCTTCTTAGTGGAGGTTGATGCAGGTCTTGAACAGTATCGGGCTGGTGTAGTGGACCCCGGTTGGTAACTAGCACTAAAAGGGCTTGAGATCGTGATTAAGCAACAACAGTACCAGACACAGCTACTGTTTGGGGGCTGTATGCTGATGGGCGAAGGCTCGACCTAGCAGCTCATCAGTGGAAGCTGGTGCCGCTGCCACGGAAGTTTAGCTCCCCAAGAGTAACCTCCCCATATCCCGTTGATGCTGAGCACTCCAGCCTGCTGCAGTGCCGTCCTCATCGGTGAGTCCTCCTGCCTTTGACGTTAGCCGACATATTGGGCTAGTGTCTGTATTTCGAGAAGAGGAAGTAGATGCTTATTTTGCTGTATTCAAGAGAATAGCCACATTACATTGGCCAAAAAGCTTGTGGATGTTATTGCAGTGTAAACTATCTGGTAAAGCCCAAGAAGAGTGTTCTGCCTTTACATTAGAACAGAGTTTAGAGTACGACACTGTTAAGGCTACAGTTCTGTGCATATGAGTGTGTGCCAGAAGCTTACTGGCAAAATTTTAGGTCATTAATTCAATGCATCAAACCTATGTGGAATTTGTTTCCTAGTTATTTGTATTTTGATACTTTTGACCTCTTACATTTGATAACTTATTTATTCTATACTTTAAATTGTGCTTGTTCATTCGGATTCCATGTCGCTCAGAGTCTCGTGCCGGCCGTGTACTTGGATCTCACGATCAAACACTCCAATCTTGGTCATTAGCCAGATGTAATTGACTAATACTATTTGGATGACTGCCCATGCTTGCTTTTTCTAAAAAGTACTTTTAGTCCACTTGGATAGTAACACTTAGTTATAGTAACATTATTTAAAGCCAGAGGTCATGATCACTAAAATCTAGAGGTAGACCAATGATATCTGAGTAAAATTAGCTTTATTTAATCATGCCATAGTTTCCCATGTACACATTAACTATAAGATTACTGTAATCAAAGGTTTACACTTTCAGATCAACATTGTTGTCCTAAACAGAAATTTCCTATCGAGCCTGTACACTTAACTTAAAGCCAAGTTGTTAGCCTGGACTCTAACATCTCAGTTGGTGTGCCCTAATGCCCCACCTGAACCTGGATTTTAGCCTGTACTAACCTGGTCACAGATTTGTGGTAACAAGGACTTAATGTAATCTACTAGAGACAGTAATTTCAGAATATAATCAAATCTAATTTATTTAACCAGGTACAAACCCATCCAAATCCAATACTACTATTAATAATAGAGAGAATTGTATTCAACATCATTTCAGTCTTTGCAAGGTGGGTAGTTGTAGTGGGCTGAGAGCCAGTGCTGTATCGGTCGATGTCCATAAGGATCTGATGTAGCAGCTCTGGATTGTGTATCAGCTGATCGTGTATAAGAAACTACTCAAGGCCCTTTTAATGAATAATAAACAGACAAAATTATTTTATCTGACTCACTATGTGGAACAGGGGAAGTACAGTGGTGGTAGTGTCGTTTTATTTATTTATTTTTTATTCATTTTTTTTTCTTTTTTTTGGCACACTTGACCCTAACTGCACCTCTGGAATACAAAGACATTTCATCATTTGCAAATGTACACAATCATTTAACAGGACTCTGTTAAATGACTTTTCAAACTGTATGCTGTGACAACAGTTCATAAAATAACACTGTCAACAGCTGCATAATTTCCATTACCAGGAGGTACAGCATCACTGGGCCCAGCCATACAGCTGAGGTCTAAATATTGGAAGACAGCATAAGAAACAATAACTGCACTGATCTGTCATCATACATTTGATTTTACATTAAAAAGTTTGGAGATCATGGTTAAAACATACCATTCTCTTCAACATCACTACATTCCTGAGATTTTGGTGCAAATCTGCTATCCATGGAGAAGAGATGCTCTGTATCTATAAAACATGAAAGCAAACAGGACAAATCTTTATAATTAAACTGCTGTCGGATTTTACTATTTAACAAGATGTTCATTTGCAATGAGTGCTTATTACCAGGGGCTTTTTTTGTTTGTTTTTTTAACTCCAGTCCTTGAAGCCAACCATCCTGTAGACTTTCAGGGTTTTGCTACTCCTAACATATCAGTTCCAGCTTATGGGCTCATTATCAAACATTCCATGCTTACATGTGCTGTAAGTATGGAAAATGTTTAACTTGCAAAACAGTGGACTTCCAGGACTGAAGCTGAAATGCCGCTTTCCAAGGAACCCTACTGCCTGTTGTCTTTATACTCACCATCCAGGTTCAAGTCTTTCATCAAGAGACTTTCCCTTGTAAGAGGAAACTCCTTGCTCAATAGCAATTTGCTCGTTTTTGGCATTTGAAGGGTATCTTCCGAAAGTCTATAGTACTCCCTGTGGATGTGGATATCATGCCCCATAAATTTTGCCACCTGGTCCTTTTTTCTTTTCTTTTTTTTTTTTTAAGTTCATGATCTGACAAAGTTGCCACTTGTTTGCGTAGCTTTGTGAGATGCTCAGGGAATTTTGCTTCACAGGCATTTGAAAATTTGCTAAGACAGTCTGATCCTTTGTGTGTCAGCCTTGATTCTGGCAAACATGTAAGGGTTTGTTATTGGTACACCACCTCTTGATCTGTATTTTATTAGTATGTGAAGGGATAAACACGTTCTGTCGGTGAGCAAGACCGGTACTTTGTGGCCACTCTCTCCTCTTATTAACGCTTGTGAACTTTTCACTTAAATATTGTTCTAGCTTGGAAAAAATCTGTAAGACCTCAGGATTCATTGGAGCTTTTTTCGTTTCTGGTATGTTCCTATTAACAGGTTTCCAGCTTCACCCTCTCGCCTCCTATTAAACAATATTTTTTTTGTACTATAACACTTTCTGAAAAATTTCTCCATGCCACAGGATCTGAGCTCTTGGTAGTTCTTTCGACTGGTCTTCCAAAACTTTAGTGTTTGTGCAACCTGATAACATCTTCAGTCAGTGGCAGAACAGCAGCCTTGTTCCATTTGTTTTGTTCAAGGTTGATTCTAGCTCTTTGAGACAAATGTGTTCCAGTCAGAGTCAAGCAACCTGACAATTCTTGGCCTTCTGTCCTGCCTCACGGTCTTCCTTCATCAGACTCTCACCTGTCACATTTTTGCAGACTTTCTTGAGGATGGACCCAATTTTACAAGCTAGAGATGGGGTGTCGTCCCCTTTTTTTTTTTTTTTTTTTTTTTTTTTTTTAAATTGATCAAACCCACTTGCTTCCTTTGCTGCCGATACTGCTAGCTGAAATCTTGTTTGCACACAAACATCCACTAGACGTTGTACAGCAGGGTTAAGCTTTCTTTACTGCCAGCATAAACCTCCCCAACTCTCTCATTTTCTGACTGATTTAACTGTGCTGCGATTTGTCCTGTCCGTGGAGCTCAAACATCATTTCTCCATATTTTATAGATGGAGATGTCTGACCTCACCTGATTAGTGATGTCATCTCAACTCATGTTCAGAATGATGCATTTACAACCTTCAGACACTGCAGGTTTACATGGTATACTTCGAGACGCTGTAGCTTGCACTCTCTTCCGTTTCCTTGAAATCTTGTCCCTTTCTGCAGTTTTGAAATATATTAAGTTATGCTTCCACAATTCCTTTCTTTTAAAAAAATCCATGGCAATCCCGACATGGCAGGAAGTCTTGCCAACTAGTGTTTTTTGTTGGCTGCCTCAGTCACAATTTCCCCACTACCTTTATTTAGGATTTCAATACTGTATTGGAAATTTCCTTTTTTTCCCTAGTTCAAATATCATCGTGCCTTTGTCCCCCTTAGTTTTTTATTATGCTTGTGCTACTTCATTTTCTTTGGCATGTTTTCGCTCAAGGTGTCTTGCCAATTTGCTTTGCCCTGTACCACAGTATACACGTTTTTCTTATCCCACCTCTTAACATTCACTTTCCCATTGTCTGACATACCATAATGTATGGACTTTTGGGCATTTTTGAGTCTTTCCTTCACAAGTGCTGTCACGGTTCAGATGGACAGCATCAGTCAGTGGTAGTGAATATGGAACATTTTCACTACCACTTGTGTCCTGATGACAGATCAGTGCTCCCAATTTCAACAATGGCATCTTCAATCCCTACTTCCTGTAAAATCAAACGTTTGACTATAATAAACATAATTACAAATACAGAATTATGTTGTGCTATTTAATACCAGTAACTCCATCTGGATCTATACATGTATACTACAATAGTGAGTTTCAAGCATTATAAACAGCAAGAGTTTCATACCGTGTTAGCCTCGTCTCCATTTCCCTCCATGACCTAATAATAATTTTTTATTATTATTATTATTATTATTATTATTATTATTATTATGTCTTAGGCACAAGATCAATGCAACACTGGCTCAGGGAATGTAAAAGGCATAAAAACAAATACTACTGTACTATGTTTACAAACTACTGGAAAACAAGCCAATTTAGTTCTTATTAGTCAAGCCATAAATGACATAATACTAATAATGCAGTATTCATAATTCTTAACACTGCATTCCAATAAAATTCAAAACATAATACAAAATGAGTCAACATTTGCATACCTGGTAGAGGGGGGAACTACACACAATGGTGTGGGAGATCTTGTCTACAGATTCCACGAAACTTTGGCCAGCTCTCCCCTGAATACTCAGAATGCTCTGTGGGGCCACCAAATGGCGTTTGTGATAATTTGATGTTTGTGGAAGGATGTACCTTATTTACATACAGGAGGTAATTTGAGAGAGGGACTCTGAGAGGGTATGCCTTTAACAGCATGTAATATTTTAATTTAAACTGCTGTTGATAAATGAGAACATATTTATCCAGTCGCATTGAGACCTTTTTGTATAATACCGTAAAGATGTATAGCTGACATGTTATTTGCATTAAAACATGTTATGTGATGCATATAGACTTTGGGTGTGATTAGGGTGATCTTGACAGAGAGAAGGGTGTGAGGAGAGGAAGGAGGAAACAGTGTAGTGACGCTTTCCTAGTTTTTACTCAGCATGATGTGTTGATTCAAATGGAGATGCTAATTCTGTGAAGTTGAGTATTTGTTTTCGTAGCAGTTCTCTGTTCTCAGAGTAGTTCTCTCGAGGTTCAGACATCTTGTCACCAGCCTAACACTTTCCTTGTTCAGTCTATTTATTATACTTCCTGACTTCATTTCTGGGGTTAATTTTGGTACTTCAATAGATCTTGTTATAGTCTGTTTCGGGCTTCGGTGACATGGTTCTTCAGGTCTTTGAAGAGAGGCTCGATGACTAGTTTTCTCCGTGGCCTGCACTCTAATGCAACTGTGGCATCATCACTATCGTGCTCTCTGAGGTAAACACTTCATCTAATGCTCCTTGTTTAACAGCAGCCACAGAGAACCCTGCATTATCACAGCAATCTTCAAGCGCAGATATGTAATTGTTACCAGTTTGGAGCTTCTTTTGAAGCTCATCAATTTGTGGCCATTGCCTCATTCCGTCTTGCCCAACCTTTTCTCATATGTGAATGCTTCTACTTGTGCTCTTAATTTTTGTAACTTGTCCAATTGTGATTTTTCAATTTCTTTAATGTTTGTGATGTTCGCCAGTTTTGTCTGCTTCAGACCTGAACAGACCATTCAAGTTAGAAGTTCATGCCGGTAGCACGGGTGCAGGAGCAGTGCTTCTACAAGATGACGATCAGGGGATGGAACACCCAGCTGGTTATTTCTAAGAAGTTCTTAAAACATCAGCTTGCCTATAGCACCATTGGAAAAAGAAGCTCTTGCCCTATTACTAGCCATCTAACATTTTGAAGTTTATCTTGGTGATAGTGCCACTCCCGTTCAAGACTTTACTGACCGTAACCCCTAGTCTTTTTACACTATGTGTAATACAAATCAAAGGCTCATGTGATGGTCTCTTATTGTGCAAGGGTTTAATTTCGTGATTGCCCAAAATGTGATTGCTGATGTACTATCATGAGCTTGATTTTCTTGGGGGGTGTTACAACCTGCTAATCTTTGAGATGGGGTTTTTTGTTTGTTTTTTTTGTGGGAGGCATTGTGCCTTGTGTGTGTACAGGTCCGAACTCCCTCCCAGAGTTTCCAGCCTGCCCTAGCCTGCCTTGCTCCTGCCTCCCATCACTGAATGGTGACCACGTTTAAAGAGGAGAAGAGAGAGGGGAGGATGTTGGAGATGGTTATGTGTAATTTGGTGTTGGGAAATTGTTTTAGTAGCCCTTGTACCTATATAATTGTGTTCTGATTGCTGTTCTGGTTTTGACTTTTGCCTGGTTCTGACTGAGTTTGGTTATCCCTGTACCTGTTTGTGTCACCACTGTATGTTTCACTCGCTTGCCGGCAGTATGGATGTGGCTGCCATTTTCTTTTGGGAGAGGGGTCCTTTTTGTCTCTGTTTTTGGCTTAGGGAGTTAGTAGATTTTGTAATTTTTATTTTAGGTAAACTAGCTCTCTAACAAACAATTCTTTGGTTTATTATTTTGGCCTTGGCCCACCCTGAAGATATGCCTGGTGTTATGTTCTGTGTACAGTTACATGTACACTTCTGTTTCACAATATACCACAACTTCTTCTGTTGAAACCTGTTGGTGTTTGTTCCTGGCTTCCCTTATTTAGAGCTCATTTCCTTTGAATCACAAGCTGAAACCTGTTGGTGTTTGTTCCTGGCTTCCCTTATTTAGAGTTCATTTCCTTTGAATCACAAGCTGGTTACTCTGTGCAGCCTAATCTAGACTTGGTCATAACCTTAATCATGACAGTAAATTATAATTAAATTGCTTTATTGGATTTATTTTTGTCATGGTTTTTAAATAAAATTTGAACCCATGAAATTAGATTTTTTTTTTTTTTTTCTTAGTCATGTCATCTGGCTAAATGTTATACATGAGAAATTGTTACATAATGATGACATGTAAATATGTTAACACTTACATTTACAGCATTTTGCCTTCACCCTTATCCAGGGCAACTTACATTCATTTCATTTATGCCACTGAGTGGTTGAAGCCCTTACTCAAGCGCCCAGCAGTGACAGCTTGACAGTGCTGGAGTTTAAATGCTCAATCTCACAAGTCCAACATCCTACCCACTAAGCTACTACTGCTCTGGTGGTGAAAAATGCCCTGGGAACCACTTTTCTCAGGCCTCTAGGTAAATCTGTTCCCTGTGTTCTCAGTGTACAAGACTGATCTATAGATGGAAGTTGTTCTACATAAGGCTGACTGTGAAATACACCACCAGCATCACTGTAGTGCTTTTTAAATCCTCAGAAGGTAATATACCACTTCTCTCAGACTTGCTGAATGAAGCTACTTTTTATAGGTGCACTTCTCATGAGTAGGTCCTAGTGCATAACAGATGTTTAGCCTAAAATAATAAGACTACTAATTGTGCAGTGCAATATACTTTATTTCTGTCTGCAATAAAACATAAGGTGCTGTGACAAAAATGACTAATAATAAATGACCATCTGAAAAGAGGATGCCCCTGAAGAACTAGGCATTTACAGTTCTACCTGGGACATATTAGACTCGGAAAACAGGGCCAAGGCTAGAATTAGCAGGTACACCTGGCAACACTTGAGCAATAAAACCTCTGAAAACAATACATTCTATACTTTAAAGCCTCTATTTCATTGCAAATGCTCTAGCAAACAACGTGAAATGTATCTTATGTTGATGGGAAGTAGGTAACAGACACGCGATGATAAAGCACACACTGTCTGCTCAACGCAGCAACCGGAGAAAACGTGGTGATTTCGCGCATGCGCGCTGAAGTGGAAACAGGGGGACAGCTCTCCGGAACACCGCCAACTCTGAGGCTGAGACTGCCATCTAGTGGTAGCTGCTTATTGAAAAAATAATCAACACCTTAAGACACTGTTACCTAATCCTGCAACATAAGGGGCAATGTTTGGGGTACTCCAAGACCAGGATCATGAAATATGAGAATCAAGAATCAATCAAGACTAGTTCAGGTATGCTTAAAGCCGATTTATACTCCTGCATCGGACTACACTGTAGCCTACGCGGCTGTTTGCATATGTAGTTCTGCGTTGGTGTCTGCGTCGCCGCTAGGTGGCGGTGTTAACACTAAGCGCAGCTAAAGACGTTTGTTTACCTCTGTACATGTAGAGTCGGTGCATAGATCGCTACTTTTATCGAAATTAGTTAATAAACAATTATTCGAATCTCTGTTAAATATATTTGCCAGGTTATGACCGGTATTGTTGTTATATGGATAAATAAATGTATTATGAACGTTTTTTTGCCACCTTGTGGAACACCTAAATAGTGCAAAAGAATGAAATGCGCATGTGTGACCTCCGTGTGAAAAATCAAGCGGTGTGCGTACAGTACGTGCGTACTCTGCTGATGATGAAATTTGCGTCACGCACTGTACGCTGTTCCTAGCGTACGCGTAAAAAGTGAAGCATATTGCGCATGCGCACGTCAATATTGCGTAATTTTTGTCACGTTGATTAACACGCCCATAATTTTTTAATACTTGTGCGTGCACCAGGAATCTGATAAGGTATTTTGTACGGAGTCCCTAAAGGGACATGTTGGTGGGGAAAAATTGTAATGAGAGAAAACAGTTTTTTAAAAAGCTTTTGCGTTCAAAAGCTTCGATTTATTTTTCCCACATCCCAATTTTTTCCCACCACCATGTCCCTTTAGGCGCTCCGTAATTTTGCACTGTAAAATCATCCTACCCACGGAGTCCCAAATCTTTCCCCATGTCCCCATGAGTTCCCTCCAGGTTCTCTTGCCTGTAGGTGGATTGTCTGTGCTAAATGTGACTCTAGGAGTGAATGGGTATACGTGAATGTGTGTGCATGGTGCGCTGTGCTGGAATGGCATCCAATCCTGGGTGTATTCCATCCTCACACCCAGTGTTCCTAGGGTAGGCTCACTGGGGTAGGATGAGTGAATGAATAAATTACACTAATATATATATATATATATATATATATATATATATATATATATATATATATATATATATATATATATATATATATATATATATATATTATTTTTTTAAAATAATAAATTAAGTGATGCATGTTCAATATTACACCACACGGGGGCAGCAGAGCAACATGCCAAATAGATGCCTTACTGTCTAGTAATCTCTGAACTGGTTCTTGACCTGCAGTTTCTATACTCAAGCAAGGCAATAAATAATATGCCAGGATTAGTTAGCTCGGAGAAATTTAGAAAAAGCTTATGTAAGAATTTCTGCTCTATCAAGTAGGGGCACAACTACATATTTTTGGCATATAAATACACACCCCTGACTGTATATATTCTTGACAGGTTAATGTATTTTTCCCTGAATACTCTGGGCCTTGTGAAATATCCTCATCTTCCCAAGGAACACCTGTGGTCGGTCCTTACTACCAAGTAGACTATTTTTAATATAGTGTTATACTATGGCATATAATACACAGTTAATGCAGTGGAACGAGATTCTGGTGAACAGTGGAATGACTTTATTGTATAAGATCTTCAGGTACACTCTCTGTATCTTGTAGACTCATTTGTTAGGATTTCCCCCATTTTATTTAATTCCCACTCATCCTGTGCACAGTATCTCCAAATACCCTCAGTGTCCACTTTATTAGGAACACCTGTACACCTGCTCATCGATGCCAATCATGTGTCAGCAGCGCAATGCAAAAAAAAAGAAAAAAGACTCATAAGGATACATGTCAAAAGCTGAACAATACTCATCCTAATAGATCACACTATTCTCCTTGATAGATTACAAAATGTTGTTGGCATTAAGGTAAAGGTCCTCTCCTGGCTCAGGTCTTATTTGACTGATCAAATGGAGAGTTCTCTATGCATACGGAGATAAAGTTTGGTGTTCCACAAGGTTCTGTTTTAGGCCCACTGCTCTTTACTTTATATATGCTACCTCTAGGTCAAATTATTCGTAAACATGGAATTAGCTTCCACTGTTATGCTGATGATACACAGTTGTATGTTTCACCGAAGCCAGAGGACAGACAGCAGCTTAGTAAAGTTGAGGATTGTGTAAAGGACATTAGACGGTGGATGTTTATTTACTTTCTCTTACTTAATTCTGATAAGACAGAAATACTTGTACTAGGACCACGTGTAGCTAGAAGTAAGCTTTCTGATCACATGGTTACTCTGGATGGTCTTTCTGTTTCATCATGTGCAGCAGTAAAAGACCTTGCAGTGATTATTGACTCCAGTCTATCATCTGATGCTCATTTAGATAATATTACTATGATAGTCTTCTTTCATCTCAGAAATATTCCTAAGATAAGAAATATATTGTCACTACATGATGCAGAAATACTAGTTCATGCTTTCGTCACCTCTAGACTAAATTACTTTAATGCCTTACTGTCTGGATGTCCCAGTAGGAGCATAAACAAATTCCAGTTAGTCCAGAATGCAGCTGCTAGAGTCCTAACTAGAACCAGAAGATACGACACATCACCCCGATCTTATCCACACTGCATTGGCTCCCAGTGAAATCTCGCATTGATTATAAAATACTATTATTAACCTATAAAGCACTAAATGGTCTCGCGCCACAGTATCTAAGCGATCTTTTGGTTTTCTATGATCCGCCACGCCTACTTAGATCAAAAGATGCAGGCTATCTGACGATACCTCGAATAGTGAAGGCTACAGCAGGGGGAAGAGCTTTCTCTTATAGAGCCCCACAGTTATGGAACAGTCTTCCTATTAGTGTTCGGGACTCAGACACAGTCTCAGTGTTTAAGTCTAGGCTTAAAACGTGTTTGTTTACTCAAGCTTACCCTGACTAGACTTTCTGTTACGCTAAGCACAGTCCTAATAATCTTTTCTCTCCCTCTCTCCTTCTGCCGAGCCACACACGATTTTATGGAGATACTAGAGATCCTGATCCTCTCTGCTCTCCGGACCTGCCTGATCCGTCTCGGATGTCCTGCCTCTGGATGGAGCTCTCATCTACTCCAATTCCAGCTTGCTGGGACTACGGCTGCTTCTAAGACCAAACAGACTTCATATAAATCCATAATGAACTTTTTCATACTATCTGTTGTTCCCCAGATGAGGACGGGTTCCCTTCTGAGTCGGGTTCCTCTCAAGGTTTCTTCCTCTTATCATCTTAGGGAGTTTTTCCTCCTCTTTCACCACCGGCTCGCTCAGTTGTGATAAATCTGTATACCGTGTTTATATATTTCTGTGAAGCTGCTTTGAGACCATGTCTATTGTAAAAAGCGCTATACAAATAAAATTGAATTGAATTGAAATTAATCCTAATTTTTTACTACTTGGGCGTGGAAAGCTAGCAGTAATGAGAACTGTTTACGGTCACATTCTTACGAAGCCAGTTAGCACCAGCGATCATCTTTGTTAGCATTTTTCATGGAAAGGTTAGGCTATATACGGGGCATGCGTCACTGATTAGTGAACCATTTCAAAATGATTTGACTGGTGTAAAATATATATATATTTTTCATCATTTTTACTTTATTTTCTTTACATTTATCTGTTTATTGGTGCTTTTTTTGTTTTTTTTGCACTGTAAAATCATCCTAACTGTTTATTTTATACTGGTAGGACAACCTGATAGGGTATTTCACACAGGTGTTAGGTGTATTTCGCACTTAGGTGTTCCTTTTAGCCCAAAACAGAGACAACTTGGGTGTTAAGATCTCAACAGTGTGTTTTACTAGTGTAGAGATACAGACTGGGGACGAAGAAAAACCAATGGTAATGTTGCATTATAGGAGACATTTGTTTGTTTTTTGCTGCCATGGTTTGTTTGTACTTGTCCCCTTAGAGCAACGCGTCACTGCAAATCAACACCATCGTTCTACTGCCTGATCACCTCGGAACATTTCTGTCCTAATGGGCATGGTATCTATTGGACAATTCCACCCAATCCAGGACTTTTTGAATGGTTTGATGAGGATGAAAATGATGTAAATTATACACTATGGCCTTCTCAGTCAACACATCTCAATACAATTTAACCTTTGTGCAAGATTTTGCAGCAATGTTCAGACAGTTCCCCTGACACCTTACTAACAAACCTTATGTTGCAGCTGTTTTTTTTTTTTTTTTTAAATCGCCACCCTTCTGCAAGATGGCTAGATATTAGTTGAGAGGAAGTACCAAAACGAAGTAGGTCTCTTTTGACAGTTCAGACACACTGTGAACTTGATAGGTTTGTCTTTCACATGTGGTTTGGGGTGTTTTTCAAACATGGCATACTATATACACAGTACAGCAAAAAAATGTTTCATCTCATGATTTCAAGAACAGCAAATATAAAAAGGACTTTCCCATCTCTGGCAGTGTACATTTGTCAGAATTCCTCCTCTATTCCCCATGTGCTGTGCAAGAATGTATAAACAGCTCATTAGCAAGCCCGTCATGCCATCAGACTCGGTGGTAGAACCGAGGGTTTAGGAAATAATGCAGTAAATACACACTCAAAGAAGTGTTGCTTTGACAAAGATAGACCAGAGAAGTGTTTATGACCGTCTATAAGTGCTGATTGCTGTGTGTTACTGATTACTGTCTTTCATTAACAGGAAATGGTCAAAAGATAAACTCCACCATTTGCACCTCATAGAAAAAAAAACAACAGCATGACGTCATGAACTTCACTGTGAGAAGATCGCAGTAGAAAACACTGAACGACGCCTCAGGCACCAGGATGCTAAGACTTTGTCTTGCTCTAATGCTCGGTAAATTCAACAAGTTTATCAATAACTGGTATTTTGGATTAATTTTAGACTTATTGTATTATTTCCACACTTTATATGTAAGTTGTATGTGTGTGTGTGTATATATATGTATATAAGTGTATATTTTTAGTTAAATAGATACAGCACAGAAGGTTGCATGAAAATTGCTCAGGATTGTGACACAATTATTATTTTGAGACGTTTGAGATTTGCCCATTTAAAAAAAAAAAAAAAAAAAAAAAAAATGAATCTGTGGATTTATTCACTTCTTGTTTGAGGAACTGTTGATAATCAGAGAAAAATCTTTTACATTCAGTGCATAGAGTACCTTACTGTGAACCGATGGGCTTCGTAGATCGGGGATTTGAAATGTCAAGTTTATAATGGGTTAAAAAGTGCCTCGTCCTGTCAGTTATATTGACAGGTCATGTGACTTTGAAGAGCCGATCTGTGAACTGATGTAAGTGGGTTCGACTGTCTACCAATTTGAAATGATGCTTTTATAACACATCAGAATAGCCTCGTGGCTCAGTGATATTGACAGATCTTGTGAGTTCTTGTGAAGAGAATATACTTTAATATTCTGTGGTAAAATGAATTCATATCTATTGTGAGCATAGAGTAGGTCACTGCGAACTGACACGACGGGGTTTGAGTCATCTGTAAGCTGGAGTAATATTTTGGTGTCGGAGACTAACAATAATGCCATAGAATAATACTACTAATAATAAGTTTCTTAAAAGATGTTTTTAGTAAATGTATTTTTATTTGATTTAATGTTTTAGTGTCTCTAATCATTTAGCCTGTTTACTCATACTGGATTAGGATCTTCTGGAGTTTCTCCAGCCTGGTTAGAGCTTGTTCCAGGCAGAGACTTTGGTACACCATTATGCTCTCCAAAGCTGGGTGCTGATCATTTTGAATCAAGTGTTGTTTGTTGTTGTTTTTGTATGTTTGGGTTGTTTTTTGTTGTTGTTAATGAATAGAGGAAAAAGCCTTTTAAGTAAGGAATAAAACACTGAAAATGAATCCATCTTTATTGTGAGCATAGAGTAGGTCCGTATGAGCTGATCATATGAGGATCTGAGTGGGTTTGACTGTCTACCAATTTGAAATGTCCATTTTATAACGGATTAAAAAGTGCCACTTGTCTCAATTGTGAAATATTTGTAATAATTTATATTTTCTCTCCATAGTCAGTGTTCTTGGCGCGTCTCTGCTGGCGGGTAAGTGTATTTTTCATTTGAAGAAATTCGATTTACTCTAGAATTTTTCCCAGTGTATCGTTTTTCTGTCTTTATCTGTATGTATTGCTTTCCTAGTTTTTATTTTTATTTTATTTCTCCCATATATTGCTTTCTGTTTTGTGATTTTGTTTTGTATTTGTATTCTCTATTCTTTCTCTTTTTTTAAAAAAAAAAAAAGTTGATATTATTCATTCCTCTCCCATTTGTTGTTTCCTATTTTGTTTTTTTTTTGTTGTTGTTGTTTGTTTGGGGTTTTTTTTCCCCACAACATGGCTAAGTTAACTGTTTGTCAGTTTGGCTAAGTTAATAAAACATAAAATGCAGCTTCTCGTGTTAGCAAGAAACTCCTCTGTCACAAAGATTTCCTGTGTCAGAAAACGTGCAAACGTGCATTGCACGTTATGTCAATGCTCTGACAAATGTTTTTTGTTTTGTTTTTCTGATTTTTTAAAGTCTCCTCTCAGAATACTTACCATATTAATGAATATACAGTTTTAAAAATCTGTTTAGCACACTAATATAAAATGCTCAGGGAAAATTAATCAAACCTTCTGACCAGTCATATTTGAAAATTCAACTTTAAACTTTTAGTATATTTCAGGCGTAAATAGTTTTGTAACATCTGTAATAATCTTGAGAAGAAAAATGTGTAAGACTTGCATAGGTTACATATTTCTTACTTATTAGACTTGCAGACTCCCACACTGACCCGGATCTCCCCAAACTTTGCGGTCTCACCTGAAGTCCTTCAGTTCAGATGTACGTGTCTCCCTGAAACATTGTTGAAAGGACCTACTGGTCTGAGGTCATTGCTGCTCAGTGAGCAGTGTTTCAGCTGTGACGCTGTGGCCATTTAAACTCAGCCAACCAAACTGGCTTCAGTCCAGAATCAAATTGGCCGAGAGAAGTCTCGCGTCTTGTCCCAGGATGTGTTGACCTGACTGTCACATCTAAAGTGAGCAACACAACTGCTAGCTTTTTACCTGTGCACAACATGTGTATCAGTCAGAAAGGCCTTTGACTAAAAAAAAATCATTTGGGCAAAGTCGCATGTCAAGCTTCAAGGTGCATGCTGAGACCTTTTAGCCAACTTCACATTGCTGGAAAGGTTCTGTTTAAGTGATTTTTTAGACTGAACAAAGTTGACCGTAATCAAGCCTGGGGTGGGGGTAGTCGATTTGAACCCAATTATCAATTCAATTTGGTTCCGTGGTTGATTGAATAACTAAGAGGGCGATTATTTTTTTACTCGGGTCCAGTTGGTGGGGGCACACGGTGGCTTAGTGCTTAACACGTTCGCTTCACACCTCCAGGGTCGGGGGTTCGATTCCCACCGTGGACCTGTGTGTGCGGCGTTTGCATGTTTTCTCAGTTACACCGCTAACACCAAGTAATATTTAGTTCCTGACAGGTTTTTTTGGGGTTTTTTTTAACAAGCACCAGACTATATTTGCTGCTGTGAGTTCTGCTGATTTATTCATTGTCAGTAAGTCACATGGTGACAAGCTTTTATATCTAAAGTTCCTGACAAACCCTGCCTGTTGTTTTCTAGTGAACTTGTAGCAGCCCAGTCTCCTTCAGTGCTGCTGATAGATGGTTCCACTGAGGGTCTGATGGACCAGAAGTGACAAGGGGCTACAGTTTCTCCATCATCTGCTCCACTGAACCTCAGTATACAGGAGGTTCCTTCCACTTGAAGATCATTGAATCCAACCTCACCAGAACTCAGTCGGCTGTTAACCACTCAGCCGTCTTCCGTTTTCTTGAAGCAGATTTTGTCCATCAGGGAAACTACAGCTGTACTTATAAAAATTAACATGTCTTTAACCTCTAATGCCAATTACTTCAATGGCAGCACCATAAAAGGTATAATAAGAAAAACTAGCTCTGTCGTTTTGTGTTCTGCACTTTAGTGTAAATTAAATCTTGATGATGATGATGATGATTTCTCTCTCAGCGTCTCTTCCACTCTACATTGGTGTCGGAGTGACCGCAGGACTGCTCCTCATCTTAGTTCCAGTCATCATTTGCATTGTGAAGGCACAGAAAAGACGAAAATATCAGATGTATATGAAGAAGGAAACACAGCGTGAGTCGCTAAAGACATTTAAAAGTTTTAAAGACGAAAAAAAACATTTTTTTTTATCCCAATATAACACAGCGTAATTCTGATTTGAATTCTGAATCGATTTAATGTTTTTTTTTTAAAGGTGGAAAAAAAAAAAACGCTTTATAATTGTTTTTAAGGTGGCATGTTCTGTAAGGGGATTTACTCTTTATGGAAGGAGTCTCCAGTGTCAGATGCAGGAAAGTCTTCTAGACAGAAGAACGTTGTGGTTTCTCTATACAACAGCCTTTTTTTTTTTCTTTCTTTTTTGTGAGAAGAAAAGACAGGCGTGTGTTTATAGATGCGATAACGTGAGAACAGGAACGAACTTGTTTTCTAGGCAATATTAGACGTTACTATAAATGAAAATAAGTAAAGTAAATCGCAGCGGTGAGAGAAATGAAACACTTTGTGACGTTATAGGAAAATAATCGACTTCAGGTTGGTAACAGTAACTCCACTTAACAACAGCTTGACGCACAACGTGTCCGTCCTTACATATTTTCTTCTTGTTGAACCGTGATATATACAAATAATCTCAAACCCTGGGTGTGTTTTGACACTATCAATCATTTTACAGACGCCGAAGACACCGACGCGAGTCCCCAAGTAGAAGACGAATCAGACGACGTAGACGAGGCAGACGACGCAGACGACGAACCTGATTATGAAAATATGGACACTGTGCCCCACCAGACGCATGATTCAGACGACTCTGATAACGACTACCTTAATGTTGATGTTTGTGGACAGAGAAGCGCTCTCGTAGACAATGACCACGAAGGTGAAGGAATTTATGCAAATTGTTTAGAGTAGTGTGGAGAACTAAACAATCATCCAATGTCCACAGGCCAGAAAGAATAACAAGTTTCAATTGGATAACTCACTTTTTTTCTTTATTAAAGTACTATTTTTGACTTTTAGATTGAAGAATCAGTTTCTTTCCTCGTTCTGAACGGAAAACAATCGGGTCGAGTGCAATTTATTTTAATGTCATGGAGTCTATTTATATTGTAAAATCCAGATTGAATTTAATCCACATTTCATTTTACTGCATTTTTTATTCCCATGTATTAAACTAATTTTGTATAGACTAAATATAATTTATATTGGTTTTTTTAAAAAAAAACAATTATTTTCATGATTTTGATGTTTTGAAAATGTGTGTATTTAAATGGCGCACTTATATAGTGCTTTTATCCAACGCGCTTTACACTGTGTCTCATTCACTCACACACACACACACACACACAACAATGGGAGCAGAGCTGCCATGCAAGGTGCTGACTTGCCATCGGGAGCAACTTGCGGTTCAGAGTCTTGCCCAAAGATACGTCGGCATGTGGAGTCACGTGGGCCGTGAATCGAACGACCAACCCTACGATTAGTGGACAACCTGCTCTACCACCTGATCCACAGCTGATTGGAATACTCCATATTAATTAATTCTTCAATTAGTCTTAAAAATTACCTTGTGGAGAGATCTGAAAACGCTCGGGAGATAAATATATATATAAAAAATATATATCAATTTTATTATTATTATTTTTTCCCCAATGTTTTGAACTTGCTGGAGGTCAGATTTGGATTATAGGACTGATCTCAACAATGAAAATATCAGAAATAAAGGAAGATTTTATCTACATTAGGTCAAAAGGTGAAGAGTTTGGGATTCCCAGGAAAATAAATAAATAATCATTTCACGCTTTGTTTTTGGATTATAAATCGGCACAGTAAGGAAGGAGACAGATTTAGTCATGACAGTTTATTACAGACAGATTCATACATCAGGTGTGCGTTACATAAAGAACAGCATGAGTTGATTCACGGCGCCGCTTTCTGCTCGTCACGGTGCAAAAGAGAGAGAAAAAAAAACAACTTTTCCGCTCTAATAAATAAAAGTATTAAAGCACATGGTCCACGTCTTATTTGGTCTTTTTTTTTTTTTTTTTTTTTTTTTTTTTTTAACATTTCTAACGACTCCTAAAAGCACCGGAGTAAGGTGCAGAATCAGTGGAAGAAATTATGGGATGTGTTCACAGAAAAAAAATAATAAATAAGTGTACAGACCATGAAACAAAGTATTTACACCCATTCTGACGAGCATGAGCTTCTTCAGTACGTCAAGAAGTCGGAAATAATTAAACAGCAGCATTAACGCGGAATGCTTTCGGATTCGGATCACGCTAAAGAAAATTCCCTTAAGGTGCGTTTCGATTTTAAACGTCATCATCAAGTACAAGGGAAATTCAATTATCAAAATATAAATCATTTTACAAGGCTTTTTTTTTTTTTTTTTTTTTTTGCTTCTTCACTACAAGCATTTCTACAATGTTTAACATCAAGTGTAGATATGTTATGATTGCCACTCGGGTTGTTAATCCTTTTTTGAATATATATATATTAATAATATAACGCGAAATGGTTCACAGCATGATACAGTAATTATCCTTCCTTAGTTTTAGGATCAACTGTAGAATTTTTAAAAGCAACACATTTTAAATTACACACTGCAGATGCATCATCATCGTTATTATTTTTTTAATGAATATGGAATTAGTTTTAAGACTAATCATTTTTGACTGATTATCAGCGTACACAGCTGATCTTCGAGTGCATTTCTAAAAAAAAAAAAAAAAAAAAAAAAAAAAAAACACGAACAACAACCGTAACAAAAATCAGGGATGCATCGATACCCATACTCATTTACTGAGCTCAATAAAAATAAAAAAAAAAATGCTAAAAAATTTTAATGGACGTATTATACAATTCATGCTCAAAACCACGCAGACTGCAAACTCCTCAAAAACAAAACATCAACAGGAGGAACTGCAGCGTCTTCCTACAGTACAAGTGCTGAATACCTCTTAAATGTCAAATAAAATTAAATTTAAAAAAAGGTCACGAGGAGTTCGTCGCTAGGGGAGAATAATAAAAATGAAAATAAAAACAATGAAAGAAGATTAAAACGTCGTTTTTAAATGAAACAAAACCTGCTATTTTCTGTAAGTCCTACTCAAGCCAAGCTAACTAATGTAGCTAGCGAACACACTATTTTTATTATTATTATTATAATATTTTTCATGAGAATCTACGACACTGATATTATAAAGAACGAGACTCGTAGGCTAAGTGCGTAATGATTGATTAATACTAAGTACTTATTTGTGTATCAGTAATGACACGTACCTAAAAACATACACTCGTAGATGGGAAGAATGGTATCGATGCATCCCAGGAAAGGGGGAGGGGTGGGGGTTTTAAAAAAAAAGAAGAAAAAAAAAGAATGTTTATTACAGTTCTCAACTTAAAAGACATGCAGACTTCACCGTCACGCGGCGAAATCCGCGCCCTTCGATAAAGTTTAAGCCACATTTCACACATACAGCCGAATGAATCTATTGCACATCGAACTCCATGTTCTCTCTCTCTCTCTCACAGAGAATTAAACCCCACACGCTTCATACGCAAAAAGCTACAAGCAGGAACACTACAACTATTTATAAATAACCTAAAAGTCAGTAGTAACACTTAAAAATTCAGCATTTTCTCAGTGAAACGTTTCACTTTTAGCCAGTTTCATGCATTGTCATGATCACAGCACTGTTTTTTTGCATTATGGTTTCCTTCGAATAAAGTAACTACAGTCACGGACTGGCAAAAGTTTCAGGACACTGAGCTTCATCTTTGTGCAATTAAAAAAAAAAAAAAATCTAATCTAATCAAATCAAATCAAATAAATAAAAAGACTTTTAACAGAATTTCCACCATCTTTAATCCCTTTTTTCCCTCAGAATTGTTCTGGGTTTTTGTTACATGACCCAGGTTATTTTTTTCCTCCAGAACTTTTATTTATTTATTTATTTTTACTTAAATTATTTCATTTTTTTCCCCACAGAAAAATCTGTACCAGGATTTTTCCAGAATTGCTTTTAATTCCAGAGTTTCTCCAGTATTTACTTGAGTCTTATTCTAGATTATTTTTTAAACCCCGAAGCTTTTTTTATTTAATTTTTTTTTTTAACTCGTTCCAGTATTTTTTTTTAAATACCTCAGACCTTCTTAAAACTTATTCCAGATCATTTTATTAAACTCCAGACTTTTTTTTTGTTGCAAGGTGTCCAAAAACTTTTGAGCGCCGGTCTAACGATAACTCTTATAACGACATGAACGTAAACGCAGTTCGTCGATTCACACTGGGAATGCTGCAAAGAAATTCTCATGAGTTCTTTGATCCCAGTTTCCCTAAACACGGTCCACATAAACACTCTAGACAGTCCAGATCTCTCTCTCGCACGCTCTCGCTCTCTCTCGCTCTCCCACACACAGACAGACAGACAGACAGACAGACAGAAGATACGAGGAGAAAAGAGGAAGTAGATCACGCGAGTGTGTCAGTAGCGGGTGGTGTACCAGTCGTTGTCTTGCATGTGCACGAGTTCGTTTACGACGTCCAGGAGGTTAGGGCCGTGTTTTTGCAGCAAACGCTGATTCAGCGCCCGATCGGCAAAGCCCATCTCCACCAGTACGGCCATCATGGCATCCTGAGTGGCCGCTTCTTCAGGAAGCTACAGGGAAAAAAACAAAACAAAAAAAAAAAAAAAAACAGATAAGTTTATAATAGTACTGGCTTTATAAAGATAAACACAGGGACGTGCGGTGACCTGTTCAGGGCCGGACTGTCCAGTAAACAGAGCTTTATACGCAGAGGCCGCGACGGACAGAGCGCCTTTCACCAGACCTCCTGTTATACTGTTAGCTCTGACAAGAAGACACGACACGCACATCGTTACTAATAAACTCAGCCTTCATACTGTAATATAAAAGTCATATTTGATCATAGAACGTATTTAGATGAAGAGTAGAAGATGTTTTCTGTCTTACTTGAGCTCCTGGATCTCAGAGTCAGCAGCTGTACAAGAGTTCGCCGTGTCTGACGGACTGGATGCAGCGTCTACGACACAGCCGATTAGAACCAGATGAGCAACAAATTTAAATATTTAACATGGAAAGAACTGAAAAATATGTATATATTTAAGTATATAGAAATAAGGATCGAGTCTCAGAATACAAAAACAGCATCAGAAAACAGAATCTGGACTAAAGGTCGACCAATAGATCGGCTTCGCTGACTAAACTGCACAGGTAACTGATCGCTGGAACGATCAATTAATTATCAACAATAATCCACGCTGATAGTTTTTTTCCCGGTCGCGTCCATCGCGTGAGCGGCTGAGAAGCGTCCGATTTCACTATACGGCACAAAAGCGGCCTCTAGAGGCGAAGTAAACACTATCGCTGACCAATTTTGTTATTCTAAGTGTTTTTTGTGTTTTCTAATTATTTCATTCTGGACGTCCTTATTTTTTTTTTATTTGTTATTTGGAACGTTTCTTTTTGGTTCAGTTTGAATGTATATCTTTCATTAACTTTACTATTTATTAAAAAGTTAATATATATTAATATTTATTTCATTTAAAAAAAAAGTACAGGACATTTTCATGGTACTGTTTATTTCTGAAATAAAATTCAGCAATATTTTACTATTGAGTGTCATGTTTTCATTCAGTATCCGTGTTTAAAACCTTCGTGTGATTAATCGGTTATCGGCAGGTAGGTACCGCCCGACTCCATTACCGCTAGCGGTGAAACCCACGATCGCTCGACCTCTAATACGTTTCACTCTATGGCGAGAGATTTTCAGGTAGCGCATAGGGGCAACCCAGACAGTCTCGTCATTAGAAACGGTAGGTAAAAATGTACGAGGTGGAAATCGTTTGAAATCATTCTTACAAAGATAAACATATTACGTATAATCAGATGAAAGCAATAGACTTTCTCTGAAAATCACTCCTTCGTTTTTTACAATGTGTGGTACTGTATATGTCATGCTTCTGTTTATATTTATTTATCTTCTCTCAATGTGCCACCACGTGGTCCATTCAGACTTACGTCACCTAATGGCATTCCAACACTAGACACCGCTGGGTGTCATTTCTTTCGAGCGGGTTTCATTTAGCTGCTTTAACTGAGAGCCCATCGGAGGCAGTTTTGTGTTGCACCCTGAAGAAGGCATACTCGCTCTTTATTTATTTTTATATTTCTGCCACTTAAATAGAGACTTTTTAAACAATCTAAATGGGAAGTGTGCCTTTGATTACTATTTTTTTTATTTATTTACAAAAAAAAAAAGAAGAAGAAAAAAAAAAAGAAAGAATGATGAACTAGAGGACTGGATAAATAAACAAGAAAGCAAAAGACAAAAGTAAAAACAAAGAAAGAAAACAAGGAAAAAGAAAACTTTAGCGATAGCACAGAAATAACTCATTTAACAACAGGGGAAAAATAGATTTGAACGTCCAATCAGTTACCTGCTACAGTGCTATATAATAATAATAATAATAATAATAATAATAATAATAATAATAATAATATCTCTTTACTAAGATGAAGATATAAGAGTGGATTTTTTTTATAAAGTATTCATTACATAAAAATATAAATCACATATGCACTAAATATTAAATTTATATATAATAAAAAATAAAAAAAAAAGGATTGTAATTTTTTTTTAAATACCGGTAGTGGAATCTATAGTAGAGAATTTTAGTTTTATGAACCCTGGATACTATGTCTTGATAGTGCGTGTGTGTATGTGTGTGTGTGTGTGCGTGTACCTTGATCTTCTGGCTCCTCCTCCTCCTCTTTGCCTCCAGGCCGATTTAGCTCCTCCTCCTGTGGAGTCTCTGCTGCTTCGAGCTGCTCCTCCGTCTCTGAGCTGCTGTTCAGTAAAAATAGAAGTTTTTTATTTAGTGTAGAATCGTTTATTTAGTGATAAATGCAGAGTGACAGCATCTCAGTCATGTCACACATCTCATCCACAGCGAAAATGTTACTCCAAACGATCTGGAGTAAAAACTCCAGACACACACCTGGCCTTGGCTGAAGGTCTCGGCGCAGCTACGATCACAGGTGTGAGCGGCACCGAATCCAGCGTCTGCGATGCACACAGCATGTCGTTAGCGTCTGCGCTAACACGCTCCGAGCTCTCGTCTCCTTGCTGGGACACGGCCGAGCTGTACATGGACTCTCCGAGAGGACGGGTGGTGTCGAAACAGTCCGGCAGGATGATGATGTAATCCTCTGAGGAGGCGGACGACGTCCTGCTGCGACTCTCTTTACCCTCTTCGGCATCTTTCGCTTTCTTCTTCTCCTTCTGCACTTTCTTCTTATTCGTCTTCCTCTCCTCGGAGTCCTCTTCCTCCTCAAAGCGCTCGCCTCCAGCAGCCGGATCCACCACGATTCGCTCGATGTCCGACTCGTTCCCTTCATCTAAACAAGGGCACAAACAAGTACGGAGTTATTCATTCAGTACAGCTTCAGTGTACTACTGCTTCTCTGCTACCCGTGTACGTAACTGAAGAGAAGAAAAGAGAAGATTTTATATAGAACGGGAAAAGGCAAAAAAAATAAATAAATAAATTTAAGAAGAAGAAAATAAAGTTCTGACGGATAAGTAGGAAAGAAAAGAAAAATGAGAGAAGTTCAATTTATAAAATAAAGACAGAAAAAAGAGACCGGATGAAGAAACTGGAAAGAAAAAACAAGGTAGAAGAAAAATAGAAAATAAAGACTGGATGAACAAGAAGAAGGAGCAAAAGAAAATAAAGCAAAAAAAAGGAAGAATTACAAAGCAAAACAAGATGAAAAAGAAAAGTTTTTTGTTCAAGTAAAAGACTGAAGAAGAGAGAAGAGAGCGAACGGGATGAATAAGAAGGAAAGCAAAACGACACACCAAAAAAAATCAAATAAAAGAAAAGAGTACAAGAAAAAAAAAAGACTAGAGAAGAGAGCGGATAGAATACGAATAACAGAAAAGAATATAAACAATGAGTAATGGAATGGGGAAAAAAAAAACATTGAAAAGCAAAAAAGACAAAGAAAGCCCCCCCTCCCCCCATCTTCTTTTTTTTTTTTTAAATAAAGCACCAATGATTTTGCATGAATTAGCTTATTTCCCCCCCGAGAAAAAATGATGTGAATGAAACGGGCGGATGTGATGATGTCACTTGTCCACCTGCAGTGATGTGTTCGGCAGGAATGGAGACGAGAGGAGAAGGATCCGGAAGTTCCTCCGGCTCGGCTTTAGGTGGATCTGAGAGCGGAACTTCAGCGCTTTCTGACATTCTCTCCATCCTCCTCTCACAGAGAGACACGGAGCCCTGCGGTGCCGGACGCAACACTGACCACACACACACACACACACACACACACACACACACACACACGTCCGGGTGTGTTCAATTTCAAAATAATAATAATAATAAAAGAAAAAGCTGCCTTCCTGTGTACTCACCAGTGGTGGTGACTCTCCCATGCAGGATGCCGTGATCTAACACGCCCCCAAGCGTGAGAGAACGAATCACAGACTCGCTCACAAACTGACGGCCAATCACGTCCTCCTCTCCTTTCTCCTGGGCGGGAACTCCTCCTAACTCTGGAGCCTGAGCAACGTCTGAGGACACACACACACACACACACACACACACACACACACACACACACACACACACACACACACACACAATCTTATAATCAGCTCACTAAAAACACTGCATAACAGAAGAGTTTATATAACATTACAGCATAAAACTAAATATTAAAAAATTTAATTATTTAAGAAAGCGTTTAATTCAAACAGTGGAACTCAACAGCAGTCATCTGTAACTCTGCTGCATTCGATTCAAACTCATTTAAGATTTATTTACTCATTTCTTATAGCTGATCACATCTGTACACCATGGATTACTGAATTATGAGGATATATATATATATATATATATATATGATTCTTTTCTGTATTTTGAGAAAGAAAGTTATTTAAATGTCGTTTAACAGTGTATTATAGCATCACTGGGATGATTATCTGCACATACGCTAATCATCTCGAATCATCAGCTTCTCTGTTCTTCAAAAGACGAAGGAATATTCATTTCATATTAGTGTCATTGCTGATCCCACTACAGGTTCATTCTGAACACTCTGCACGTTCTACAAAACTATTTAAAAGCCAAGCTCATGACCCTACAATCATACTAGCATTATTTATATAGACAAATATACAAAAGTAATTGATCAAAAAAGTAACTGATACATTTTTTAATTGATAAAAAAAGTAAAAATGATACAAAAGCAAATGAAGATGAATTTAAAAAAAAAAAAAGAGAGAGAGAGAGAGAGAGAGAGAGAGAGAGAGAGAGAGAGAGAGAGAGAGAGAGAGAGAGAGCAAAAGGAGGACTGGGTAAAGGAAGTAGGAAAGAAAAACACAAATGTAATGGGAAAAAAAAAGAGAATAAAAAAAGAAAATGAAAGAAAAATTTTAAAAAAAAAGAAAAGAAGTGAGAAGAAGGATGATGGTGCAAGAGGGAAAAAAAGCTTTCCAAAAAAAGGATTTTCAAAAAAAGGAGAGGATATATGAAGAAAAAAAGAAATTCATACATTTTTGATAAATAATGGGGAAAAACGTAAGAAAAAGAAATTGGGGAGGAGAAGAATGAAAGGACTGGATGATTAAGAAGGGAAGGGAAGAAAAAGAAAAAAAATATGGTGTAATTGACCAAAATGTAAAAATTTTATTCATTTAGTTCTTTATTTTACCCAGAATGCTATTGACTGCTTGGGTTTCCTCCCCAGCTTCCTCCTGAATGAGCCCCGGAGTTTTGTCCTGCAGCAGTGCATCATGGGGCAGAGGAGAAATGCATGGAGTGATATCTGCACACACAGAGGCAGGAGACTGAGGCTGTGACACAAATTCAGTTGTTAATACTTCGCCATATTTCATCCGAATGATTTTATACCACAGCGAGGTTGAATGCTCGAATCTGATTGGTCAGAAAGTGTTTTTGTTTAACCGTACAGCTTGGACAGTCGCACCGAACAACGGGCTTCTTTAATGCGCTCCTTCTAATGCATTATTGTTTCTATGGTAACAGCTAATACGCAGCTACTCGTACAGCAGACATGCCGTATAATCGAAAACTAAAATAAGGAACTAGATTTTTCGCTTTAAAAGGTATAATAGTTTAATGTGGTGGGGTTTTTTTTCTTAGGAGATGTTTAATATTAATGGAAGGAGTCTCCAGTGTCAGGACAGAGGCGCTTGTGCTTTCTCATTTCTCTGTAACGTGACAAGCGGTGTTTTTTCAGAGAGAGAGAGAGAGAGAGAGAGAGAGAGAGAGAGAGAGAGAGAGAGAGAGAGAGAGCAAGAGCGAGCGTGAGAGAGAGACACAGAAAGAGAGAGAGAGAGAGAGAGAGAGAGAGAGAGAGAGAGGGAGAGACAGCGAAGCACACAGAGAGAGAGAGAGAGAGAGAGAGAGAGAGAGAGAGAGAGAGAGAGAGAGAGCGAGAGAGAGACACACAAAAAGAGAGAGAGAGACAGCGAAGCACACACAGAGAGAGAGAGAGAGACACAGAAAGAGAGAGACAGAGAGACACACACAGAGAGAGAGAGACAGAGACACAGAGAGAGAGAGAGAGCATAAGAGAGAGACAGAAAGAGAGTGAGACAGCGAAGCACACACAGAAAGAGAGAGAGAGCGCGAGAGAGAGACACAGAAAGAGACAGAGAGACACACACACACAGAGAGAGAGAGAGAGAGAGAGAGAGAGAGAGAGAGAGAGACAGAGAGAGAGAGTGACAAAGAGAGAGACAGAGACACACAAAGAGAGAGAGAGACAGAAAGAGAGAGAGAGAGAGAAAGGCTGGTGAGGAAATCACTGTTTATCGCTGCTATAAAATATGTGAGAACGTGAACTAGCTTGTCTCTTGGATGTTCCACAACTATAAATCTAACTATAAAACCATTCAAACACGTGACATTTGCAACGATAGTGCTTTAAACCGTGCAACTGTTGGCAAATCGCTGTGGTATAACACACTCCAGACCGTGCTGTTATACGAAAATTATGTACATCAGGGGCGGGGCTTGGAGAATGGGGTCACAGGGATAGCATTTCATATAACAGCGCGGTCTGGAGTGTGGTACTCCGTACGGAACAGATAACGCACGGAGATAAAGAGCTTGCTCCGGACCCTGTGGTCAGGAGTAAAGTGTTACCTGCGGGAGTGTTGTTGGGAACGCTCTCCAACTCCTGCACTATGTTAATGTCCAGAAGCTCAAACGACAGCAAGTCCTAATAATAAAGAAATATGGCATTTGTACCAATATTTAAAGTATTTATAATCAAACAAATACTTCAGATGAAAAAGTACGTGACTGGTAGGACGAGTTACCAATAAGGCTACAAAGCCTTTCTGACGTACCTGTGCCGTCAGCAGGTCCACGGACGGAATGTAAAACTCCTGATCGCAGTCCTGATCCACGGTGATGAGCAGCGGCTCCCGGGACACCGTGCGGTTTTTCTCCTCTCTCTCTAAAGTCCGAGCCGATTTCTCCTGGAGAGGAAAGGAAAGAGGAACGATCGGCGACGTGAAGGTGCGCGTTTCTTCGCAATACGGACGTGACTCGGGCTGCGTCCCGAACATAACAATCGGTTCCTGGTTAATGCCTTTATTAGCAATTTAGGAAACGTGTTGTCATTGGTGTATAATGTGTACAGTTAAAAAATAACTCACGCTTAAAATACACATATATACACACACGCATATATATATATATTTTGTCTGTTTGAATTAAGAAAAGTTTTATTTTACAACTTAATAAAACAAAAATCAATTTTTACTTTAGAAATTCGTAATAATTTCCTCAACCTTATTCCTACAGACACACTGCTTCATTTACATAAATTTACATACAATTTACATACACAAAAAAAGTCTCCTTATTTAATAGATATTTTCATTTTAGTTTATTAAGAAATGTATTCTTATTACCCCCATCCTTGAATTAAAGTCTTACCAAATGTTCTCCACTTTGCATTCTAGACTACGGCAGCACAAAGTTTTGGCACCCTGCTCCCTAATGTCTTTGTGACACCATATCTACACAAACCTTTGAGGAGGGGGGAAATTTATTAATTTATTTTTTTGGTAAATAATCAGTTCTCTCGATGACGATTCCTTGTTAGAATTTATTCCGATGAAAGTTGACGTACTGTGCAGTAGTCCGAGATTCACAGGCAGGAAGTATAATATTACGGTGAGATCTATACGGTGACGTATTGGCGAGTGTAACGGACCTGAGGAGTGACACACGGAGACACCAGAAGGCCGTCAGCGGAGATGGCGGTCGGAGCGTCGGGATCCACGACGATGCTGCACCAAACCCTCGGCCCGAACTGCTCTCCTCCATGCGCCAGGCGCCAGTGTGAGGTGTAGGTGCCCTCCAGGGTGGGGGCGCACAGAGCCACGCTCACTAATCCCACCTGACACACACACACACACACACACACACACCATTCAGTGTTAGGACACAGCTATTCTTCTTCTTCTGTACATTTTCCATTCCATCATTCTAATTTTCCTCACCTTTTTGATTAAGGATGTAGATTTAGATCCCAAATGAACAACCCAGAGAGGACATGAGGAAGAAACCGTGAGAAAACGGTGTAAAAACCTAATTTTTTTCCAGATACACACCTGACCTGGTTGCAGCGTGGGCACGGACACCTCCCTCCACCTCTCCCCCGAACCCACCGCCAGATTCCCCCACATGAACTTCAGCTTTAAAAAAAACAAAACAGGAAAATATATGATTATTTTCCAATAACACCAAACGTCTTTTATTCCTGTTATACCACAACAATTTACCAATGATTTCAATTTGTTCATTTAAAAAAACAAACGAAAAAAACATCGCTTAGTGTAACGTTTTAATGTTGTGTAACATCTCTCTCTCTCCCTCTGAATAAAAAAGTAAAACAAATGCAGCCCATCATGTTTACAGAGAACCCGTTACAGCTTTACTTCCAAGTGTGAAATAAACACCTCCTTACAGAAAGCTTCCCCATATCAAAGAGTACGGCGTGTTTACATCCATTTACGAAGAGCTTCTGCTTGTGAATGATCCGTTACCATGGAAACGACAACATTTTAGAGATGTCGTTGTCACGAGGCAGCTTCGCAGAAATAAATCAATTCAGGATATAAATTTCACATTTATAAATTTATCCCTATTACAGCTGCTGTTAGAGAAAATGACTGTGTGTGTGTGTGTGTGTGTGTGTGTAACTCGAGTGTGTGTTACTGTACTTTGGTGTCAGAGTTCCAGCTCATTGTACCGCTGTTCTTCATCTTCCAGTATTTAATGAATTTGGTCCCAGGCCTCAGGCGTGATCCGTCCGGCAGATTTTCGTCCAGCAGCAGCGCCGTCATCGCAGGGACAGCTAGAGGACACGGACGCTTAGGACGCCTGAGGACAAAGAAATATAGGTATAGGTGATTTACCAAATTTGCTTGAGGTTCATGTGTGTGTCTTTACTCAAATAAACTCAATGGTAAATCTCACACAGCTATTTATTTATTTATTTACTTACTTATTTATGTGTGTGTGTGTATATATATATATATATATATATATATATATATATATATATATATATATATATATATATAGAGAGAGAGAGAGAGAGAGAGAGAGAGAGAGAGAGATTGGATTTCTGGTGTTATATAAGACGTTATGTATGTAATCATGCATACTTGGGAGTATTGCCTTGTGTGGCTTCCTGTAAATATATTGGATTTCTACAGTTGTATAATCAGATTTTCAGTTCTACAGTCAGGTATGTCATCAGGCGTACCTGGAGCTGTTGCTTGCAGTGATTAGATTAGATTGTTACAGTTGTATAATAAGACATTATTATCTGTATGTAATAATATTAATAATATGTATTTTGGGCTGTTAACATGTCATAATTAATCAGATTTTTCACAGTTCTATAATCAGACATTGTTATGCATGTCATCATGCACACAGGGCTGTTGGTTTGCATGGCTCGGTGTAATTAGTTAGAATTTTTACACTTCTATAGTCAGCCATCATTGCGTATATAATTAGACATTCTTGGGGCTGTTGAAGATTGGATTTTTACAGTTCTATAATCAGACACGATTATGTACAATATGTAATAATGTGAAGTCCGGGCTGTTGAAGCACTGTAGATGACATTTTTACAGTTTTAGAATCTTTATATTATAATAATGTAAAGATTATATAATAATATCTAATAACGTTAACAAAATGCACTCTAGGCTGTTGGCCTGTGTGGCTCCCTGTAATTAGATTAGATTTGTACAGTTCTATAATCAGATATTATGTATGTATGTATGCATCTGTTTGTAATAAAGCATGCTCCTTATTCGAGACAGTTCACTGTAATTAGATTAGATTTTTACAGTTTTATAATCAGATATTACGTGTGTATGTATGTAACAGCGTACACTCGGGGCTGTGGGCCGGTGTGACAAAATATAATTAGATTTTTACAGTTCTATAATCAGACATTAACTGTTTGTAATAAAGCATGCTCCTCATTTGAGACGGCTCGCTGTAATTAGACTACGTTTTTACAGTTCGATAATCAGACATTATTATCTGCTTTTAATAAAGCGTGCTCCTTATGTGAGACAGTTCGCTGTAATTAGATTAGATTTTTACAGTTCTATAATCAGATATGTATGTATGTATGCATGTAACAGCAGACACTCGGGGCTGTTGGCCTGCGTGACGCAACGTAATTAGATTAGATTTTTACAGTTCTATAATCAGACATTATTATCTGTTTGTAATAAAGCATGCTCCTTATTCGAGACAGCAATTATCTACAGTTCTATAATCGGACATTATGTATGTATGTATGTATGTATGTATGTAACAGCACGCACTCGGGGCTGTTGGCCTGCGTGGCTCGCGGCTGTAGCAGCACAGGAGAGGAGTTTCCGTCTCCCACACATCCCCACTGCAGACTCCTCCTCTCCATCCTCAGCTGCTTCCTGATCTCCTTCACCTCCGCCTTCAGCTGCCGCTTCTCCGCCTTCAAGCGCTGTTTCTCCGCCTTGCGAAAGCTCCGGTCCCCCCGTCTGTAGAACCTAAAAGCAAAATTGGACATTAAAAAGACATTAAACAGACTGTTTGAATTGCTGTTGGTTTTACTATTTTATCAAAGAAGAAAAGAAAAGAGCAACAGCAAACACACGCAGTCGGGGAGCAAATGGAACACACACACTCGCTACGTCATTTATTCCAGACAATCTTTTTCCATCAACGATTTTTTCAAAGGAAGGAAAACATGAAATGCTCACCTGCTCTGATCTGGAGCTGGAGATCCGCGTTCGGGGATGGAGAGAGGCGTCCGAGCTCTCACCAGGTTGTGGCTCGGGTCATGCGAGAAGCTACACGGCTCACACAGGGTGCAGGACGTGCACACGCTGCGCAACCATAAACCCACATCAGCACAAAGTGTCAGTGAAGCGAACTCGTTCATTCAATGCAAGAACTTTCACTCCAGACGTCTCACCTGCACTGGTATCCTCCGCCCGCCGTCTGTCCTCTGCAGCTGCTGCAGGCCGGAGCCGAGCTCGGAGCTCCAGGCAGCGTGGACGAGGAAACCTCGGAGACCTGGGCCTCGGCTGCCAGGGGTTTATGGATGCAGCATTGGCCTGAAAACTCCCTGCAGATCTTCTCCACAGCCTCACGAACCACCTGATCCTTAAACTGAACGCATTACTTATTAGTAGGTATTTTACAAGGACAGGCATCAGGACAGATTCAAATAAACCACAAAAAGAAGAATATGAACAGGATCAAGTGCTTTTTGGAGACACAATGTGATGTGATCACTCAAACCACTTGCAAAGATGAGTGTATCCGCGTTATATTTTTAGTAAGCAACTAAGCATATTAAAAATGGGGGGTTTTTTTAATGTAAAAAAAATTTTTTTTATTTTTTTAAAAATCAATAAATAAAGCTTTCTTGAGAATTTTTTTCAAATTTCCTACCGTAAATCACACCTTTCCAACCCTTAAAATAAAAATAAATTCAATAAATAAATAAAAATACAAATAAAATAAATAACACTCACCATTTCCTGAACAACAATATTCTTCACAGTAATCTCACATTTTCAAACAAACAAAAAAATACAAATATAAAACCAAAAAAACCCAAAATAATTAATTAAACATGCTTTCATAAGCACATTCAAAAAAACCTTTAAATTGCCCAATGATCTCATGTATTCAACTTATACACAGATAGATAGATAGATAGATAGATAGATAGATAGATAGATAGATGTTAAAATATATAGAAAAATGTATTTTAAAAAATGAAAGCAATAAAATAATAAAACATGCTTTCTTAAGTACTGAACCACAAGTTGTGAAATTTTTTTAATTGCCATGTCATTATTTCATTATTGATATTTTGTCATTTTGACTGAACTCTTTATTTCAAGATATCATCTCATTATATATTATCTATATACTACAACTTATTAACTTAAAATATTAAATAAAATTAAAAAATGAGTTATTAAGCCAAATTAACAAGATAATATACTGAATACAAGCTTTAAAAAAAAAAAAAGTCCAAATCTAAGGGTAGATTGCATTCTCAGTATACTCTCAACAGGAGAATTTGGGATTCAGTAACAGAAAGAAAGATGGCCAAATATAATGATGGAAAAGGCTCAAATCTTCTCAAATTAAAGGGGACCTATTACGCAAAATTCTCTTTTACATGGCGTTTGGACGTAAATACGTGTCGGCAGTGTGTGTGCACAAACGCCCGATAGTGTACAAATCCACCCACTCCTTTTATATATTCCCCATGAATCATAAACAGTGTCTCAAAATGAGTCGTTCGCGTTTTCTATCTGTTGTGACGTCACACTGGAACAAGCCCCGCCCACGACTGGTGACGGACTCTGCCTTATTAGCATAGATCCTCCCCTGAGAGAGCTGCACACAGTCCGCCATGTTCTCCGCTCTGGAGCGGCTACAGTGATGAGAACGTCTCAGTTCTGTCGTTAGCTGTAAGAATGAACGTAAGAGTCTTTGTGTACAGTACTCCTGGCATCAGAGCCGCTGAAGACACAGAGGAGAAGTTTTATTTTTGAAGGAATTGCACCCCAAAAAACAGCTAAATTTGTATGTTTGTTCGAATCATTTTACCCCAGACTGCTTTGTGAACGCGGGTCAAAACAAAGCAGGATTTGCTGAAAAGTTGATTCTCAAACATGGATCAGTACCAACTGTTCACGATCCTGCTTCGTATCCAGAACACGTCAGAATCGCACTTTATATTGTGAATGTTTACAAATCGCCTTTCCGAATGTGCTCGTTAGGAAAATCCACACCTAACACGGCTAAAGTTGCCACTGTCTCTGATTTGTTGTTGCCGTAGTATCCGAAGCACGAGCTGTAAAGGCACAGCCCTCTTACGGAAAGGGGGCAGGGAGCAGCAGCAGCTCATTTACATTTAAAGAGACACACATGAAAACAGCGTGTTTTGGCTTCCACCCAAAAAGGAGCCTTTACAGCAGGGTATAATAAATGATCCGTGGGGTATTTTGAGCTGAAACTTCGCAGACACATTATGGGGACACCCGAGACTTCTATTCTATCTTGTAAAAAAGGGCATAATAGATCCCCTTCAAGTTTAAACGTCTGTCCTTTTGTGATCAGATCTACAGAGATGGATGTAAATGTTCAGGACTGAACAGAGCACTCAGAGTAGGATCTTGTGGTTTAATAACGGATTTAATAACAGATTTACCTTCTCCATGTAAGAGGTAAACCAGGCTGGTGGCGTCTTGTCCTCTGCTTTACCGCCCTTTAGCTCACTAAGGGTCACCTTTATATATATTTAAAAGAATAAAAAAATAAATAAATAAAATGAGGCTACACTTCAGCATGTTGTCATGACAGCAGCAGAAATAAAACAGTTCAATATTACAACATTCGTATCGTAAAATCAAACACAATAATCCTATACGCTGAATATTATATATATATATAAAAACATAAAGGCTGTGCATGTCTGTGTTCTGAATGAAAACTGACCCCGGTTTACTTTATTTTTGCGTTTCTAAATGGCGCTATAAAAAAAATCACAGACCAACCGTTACAGCGGTTTATGGACAAAATCAGCAATTAAACCCAATTTATCAGTAAACCGATCGGTCCGTGATATATAGTTTGAGAAATTTACAATTATATTAGTAAAACTATGTAAAACTGTAAAAGGTGTCTGTAATACAAAAGGATATGTTAGTCGGTATTATACACGATCAGAATTTCTAACATTATACAGGGTGAACATCATTATTCAGGCAGGATCCTTTCTCCAGACTTTAACGCATCGCTTAGAACAGATGCATCCGGTGCGTTTGTAAAAACCTATTCCTCTTCAGTACGAGTTGTTTTTTTTTAATCATTTAAACCTAAGGATGATTTGTTTAATATTCATGGTAGGAGTCGAGTGTCTGCGCTCGCTTTGTATCCGTCACGGTGCTTTACGGTGTTTTTACGAGGGCGGGAAAACATTCCGGAAGCAGGGGTTTTACGCTTCCTGGTTTCTCTGGAAACCGACGAGATGCGTTTTATGAGAAAGAGAGAGCAGGCGTGAAGGACCGAAAAGAAGATGCTGGTGACGGACCGACCGTTTGCTCGGGAACTGACTGACTGACTATCGTCGCTGACGTCACAGAACTTTCGATGTTAAACTATAAACTGTTCAAACGCACGACGTGTCGTTTATGAATGAATTAAACATTGAAATTATTGGCGAATCGCTGTAGTACGAGCACATGCTCCACATTGTGCAGTTATATGAACCCCCCCATCCCCAATATAAACGCAAGGCCCGTCATGTGTTGTCAAGCTTTTCTGCTGTAATCAAACACAAACAAAATATTATTTTACGTTTTCATTTTTAAAAAAAGAAATGGGAACAGCAACCCCAGCTCTGCGCCTGAGACACCGGTTTCCACGGAAACAACGTCGTGCAGCGAAAACAGCAGATTTAGGAATTCTTACTAAACCCTCCTCGGGCACAGCAGCCTGAACTTTTCGGCTCACCGCCTGTGCCAGGCTCGGGCAGTGCTGAGGAGGCCGGAATCCTTTCTTCGGTTCCGTCAGGCTTCCGGATTTCACATGGGACAAACCCGGGCCTGGGACGGGACCGGGAACTCGTCCGGTCGTCCCTCTGCTCTCGTACACGTTCATCTGCAGCCTGTTGCCCTGCCGCGCTGCGCTCTGTGGAGAACAAAAACGTAAAAAACATTCAAAAGCAGCGTAAATTAGTCAAACAGTTATCGCTTTAACGAGCTATAATGGTGTACGAGTCTCAAATGAGACTTGTGTCGCGCAGACTTCATAAACACAAGTCGTGAGGTTTTGAGACTTCCACAAAACCTGCTCTGCTCTGCTAAAAATGACTGGAAATAACACTGTACCTTCAGAGCCTCTTCATACTCCACTGAAAAGTAAAAACAAACAGATAGTAATTAAACTGCACCTTTTAAAAAAAGCTTTAAAAATGAATAAGATACAGACAAATCTGTTACTCACACTGGCTGTTGATAGACACCTACAACAAATGGAAAATAGTAATAATAAGAAGAAGAGGAGGAAGAAGAGCTGTGTCAATTTTACATACTTGGCAACGTTTCAGCACCGGGCTTCCCTGTGAAACACTCACCTCTTCGTTTTCCTCGTCGAAGTACGTCAGCTGGAGGCTGCACAAGCCGAAAGATCTTTTCACCTGAAGGTAGAAACGCAGCTTTTACACCATCATGACATCACAAACCTGCCACACGGGTCTCTAGGAATGTTCTCAACTCATGCCGCTCTTATAGATTCTTTTTCTAGTACAGCAGCTCTGACAGTCGTATAACTCACAGCTTTATATTAATATTAACCTGTTCTTAATACTTCATCGTCTCTATAGCAACAGTTCATTCACAGGGGCTTGTTTTTTTTTTTTTAGTTTGGGAATAATCAATTAACGACAGGTTAGTGTGATGAAGCGGAGATAAAATGTTACCGCCCTCAAGTTGATTATTTTCCTATAACGTTACGTCACGAAGCGCTTTACTCCTCTTGTACCACTGCAACGTGCCGACGATTAGGCTTGCTCACGTATTAAAGGACGACGTCGTACTTTTATCCCATTGTGGCTACGTTTAAGGTTGTGGGACGTCCCCGAGACAAGTTAGTTCCTCTTCTCGGTTACGTTATAGCAGTTATAAACAGTAATTCCCTCACCAGCCTTAATAAGTTTTTTTTTTTAATTTTAAAAAAAGCACACAAATTGTCATGTTACTGAGAAATCCTGAAAAGTAAAAGTAAACTCCTTTGTCCTGAAGAAATACCTCTGACGAAGTTACAAAGTGTTGACACTGGAGACTCCTTCCATAAATTAGAGAACACTTACATGGAGAGTCCCTCTGAATGAGCTGTTTCTACAGAACCAATAACGCATTAGCGATTCATATAAACCTTTAATTTACAGCTGCACTATTCTCAGAGCTGATTTCTTTTTTATTATTATTATTATTATTATTATTATTATTATTAGTATTATTATTATTAAATATAATAATTAATGCCTGCATTCATTGTCTGCTGCATGCTGCAGAAGCGTGAATGTAAAAACTAATGCTTTGTATTTAAGGTGATGAAAATTAATTGTGATAGGGTTTAAAGTGAAAAAAATAAAGGAATAAAAAGAAGAATCTAAGTGCCGAGTGCTTTGTGCATTTAAATGTTTACCTCATCCAACCCAACATAACCTGAAATAACCCTAACTGGCACGCCCACTTTGGTCACGTGACACGTTTGTCAATCAGCTGAGTCAGGTGAGAGTCAAACCTTAGCATTAAAAACAGAAAAAATACTGCTGAAAGGTAAATAAAGGGGGGAGGGAGAGAGAGAGAGGGGGGAATATTAATGTGTAACAGTTAAATATTTAGGAGTAAACCAGGCACGAGCAAAAAAAAAAATGGTCGTGGTTATTGTCACGCGCATCCCCTGATAATGTCGGATTAATGGTTTGGTTTAACAGGCCTACAGACACAAAAACACACAACAACTCATGCTTTATTTGCCCAGTCCCATGTATTTATGCATCTATGTCTTTTCATTATTTTTTAAAATAAACATTTAAGTTGATGATGTGCACAAAATGAGTACTACGCGATCAAACCCGTCCACCCTCGCGCTCACCGTGGCCTCCATAGACTCCCAGCTCTTCGTCTCGGAGCCGGACAGCAAGAAACTCTTCGTGTTGCCCCGAAAATTCACCTTCAGGTTGATGTACAAGTCCATGGCGGCTTAATAACGGCGTCCGAGCCGCTGCATAGATGACTATAGACTATTAAAACGCTTCAAAAACAACCCGACGATTCAATACGCTTCGGAAACCGTCTCCTGTGTTTACATCAGCGATTGTAAACACACCCACGGAGACACGTGACCGGGCACGTCCGGCACTGACGTCATCTTAAGCAGAGCCGGTCAGGAGGGGGAGCTGTCAGTCAGCGCGAGCTTCACGGGTGTGTTAATCGAGCGATGTATTCCTGTGTAACAACGAGAGAGAAAACAACATCTTTAGAACATATTCTAGCGATTGTATAGACTTCCGGTGCAGGAAATAAGCTTGTAATCGATGTGAATTGGCTATTCAGATGTTCCAAGTGTGTGTTAGAGAAGGAAAAATATTACAAAAACACAGTACACGCGAAGCAAAGACGTCTGAAGTGTGTTTGTGTAGTTGCATTGTATGACCTCAAGAGGGCAGTGAAAACATTTCAAGGTTGTTGGTTTAGGTGGCTAGCATGGCCCTGACCCAGAAAATAAAAATGTGGGTCGATTCAATTAAACATTCCGAAGTTTCATTCATTCATCTTCGCTACATGCTTTATCCTGGTCAGGGTGGCGGAGGATCCGCCGTATATCTCGGGAACACTGGGAGTGAAGCGGGAATACACGCTTGATGGGGTGCCAATCCATCACAAAGCACCACACACACACGTTCATACTTGAATCCATTTAGAACCACCAATCCACCTACAGGCATGTTTTAGTAGTTGGGAGGAAACCGGAGAACCCGTAGGAAACCCATGACGACGTGGAGTAACCCGAGCTCAGGATTCAACTTGGAACAAGTGCACCACTGGTATAGTAGTACAGGGTGTCACAAAAGTCTCCAAAAATAGGGAAAATGACCGCTTTTCAATAAAACGTCTTCCAAAATTGCTCATGCTTCATTTATATTATTTATATTTTTTCAGAGGGCCTTTAGAATGCGTATTTAAAACATTCTCATGACTGAGGTGACTGACAAGCTGTTACAAGGTTGCGACAGACTTCAACAGGAAACATGGCGACACTGTTGACAAACTTAACAGATTCAGAAAGACTTGAAGTGTTGCGGAACAACCGAGAAGCGGACGTCCACCGACAAAGGCGCAACCGACAAGGTGCTGGATTTTGGGCCACGCTGTATATTTTTATATACTGTATATGTATGGCATATAAATTAGTAACAAGAAGGACGAGACTTGTTGGAGGTGGAAGGTGGAGGCATCACTGTGAGCGTCACTGGCACCGAGTTCTATGCAATGTAAGCAATGTTGCTTTTAAATTCTTTTAATCCATTTTCCTTCTTCCAGGGATTTACAATTGTATTATTTCAACAACATCTACAATAAGAGAAGAATGATGATTTGGGATTGTACAGATTATGAATTATATTACCACTTATTATATGATTAAAATGTAAATTGACATATTTATAAACGATATCTAATAATCTTAACCGTCAGTCCGAAATCTCTGAGAATGGATGGGGTATTATAAGCATGTTTAGGCCTAGCTAAATAGCCTAATAGAATAGTTAGCCTGATGCTGTAGATCTTGTTAGCAACCTTAGCTACAGGTTTACACAATATAACTTATAGCCTAATGTTAGCTAATTATGCTATGGCTAGTTTTTCTTTATGTATTAATGATTATCAGGAAAGCCTCATCATTCAGATATCAGAGAAGAACAGTATACGACATAAAAATGAATGTCCACCTCAGGGGTCTGAGGTAATAAATAAATAAATAAATAACACGGGTGACCAAAAAAGCTCTACAGCTTGTATTCGTTGCCAGAGACAGGACTAATCCACTGATATCCCGTCTCCCATTCAAACCTATACCACAGAATCCTATTACATTTTACGGGCAAGCATTATTATTTATTTTAACCGGATAAATAAAAAGGACAAGAAAACAAGTCTGTTAAAGACCTGCTGAAGGAGATGGAGGAGGAACGCAGGAGAGCGGGACGAGAGAAAGCGATGTGCAGAAATGGACGGAAAGATGTTGGAGTTTGAAGCCGTTAGTGAAGAAGGATTACATGCTGGAGGAGATGACAGAAGAGATGGAGAACCTAAAAAGAGTTTAAGAAGGTGCTCCAGACATTGGAGGAGCTCAAGAGAACTGATAAGAAGCTGAAGAACTTTCCCCAGATTCTGGGTTCATTAGGGGAAGAGCTAGATAGAGGCTTGAGCTCCAGCTGAGGCAAGCTCAGAGAAGATAAGAGAAGGATGAATTAAGGAGAACCTTTCTTTGGCTTTCAGGTGTGAGAAAGTGAGATGGAGAAGGAGAGGAAAAACACAGAGAAGGAGAAGGAGAGGAAGGTCTCAGGATTTTGGAACTGACTCAGGATGAGGGCAAGGAGAAAGATCAGGACAAAGACGCAACTCTACTCACCTGTCCGTTCAGAAAGCTCCACCTCCCACTCAAGCTTTCAGGCGTTCTAGCCTCATCAGCACGTCAACATTTCAGGGACATGGTTTTGTACGGTTTGAACGATCACACACTGCATCTTTAAGACAATTTGTCTTCTATTTTGTACTTTGTTATAATGGTGTATCTTCACACAATATGAATAATCTCAGAGTCTCACTGTGAACTGTGTGAAATATTTATTGTAAAATACTGTAATTAATAGTGATGGAAACAGACACCCAAAAGCTCGTACTATGCTCGGGGATCCTACTGATGGCTGGTTCGGGTTTAAACAGTTGCAGCAAGAGAAATGAGAAAGCTGATTCAGATCTACAAGAAGACGTTTTATAACACTTTCCTCTTGAAATTTTAAGCTAGCAAGCTGGTTATTTACGTCATCGTTAACGCTAACAGTAAAATTTCTTCTCCATCAAGCAGTAACTTTTATTATATTTCACTTGACATTAGGTATCTAGTCACGTTTGTTAACTACACAATTGTGATGATGTCATATGATTGGCTCGACTAATTTAACTTAAGCTCTGCAATTGTTGTTTACATACTGGAGTGTGTACAATATACACCATTCTCATTTGTTTTAGTTATTTCTTCGTCTTTGTTTTTTAAACCACTTTACCCACACTTTATGCACATTATTACTGCTGTAATTGTCTAACACTAAGGTTACATGTGTTGTTGTTTTTTTTTCTCGGATATTCTGGATGTTAAGTGGACAATTGGAACCGTGTCTAATTGCACCATTTTTGAAGTCTATTTATTCCAGTTTGGTTGACTTTGGGGTCAGTGTGCTTCCCTGGGGAAGCGTTAGCAGGAAAGTAGAGAGCCTGTAGTTAGAGGACGTTTGGAAGCAGTCCCAAGAGGAAGAAAGCCAAAAGCAACATATGAACATTTATATAGAACCAGGCTCTAGGGTGACCTTTGACCCATGATGCCGTTCCGAACGTCAGGGGAACTGATGCTTTATGCTTTAACCCGTAACCTGGAAATCTATGAACACACGCCACGCGTAGGAACAAGGAGAGAGGAGGATTTTAGATTTAGATTAGATTTCCTGATGTAAACAAACGACATGAAACAAGCCTACAAGATTTAAACATAATTAATTCATTAATTCAATGGCATCGATTTGGTTTCTGAGGCTTGGGGTTGAGTTATCAGTATATCCACTCATCAGCGGTATAGCCTATTTTTGATGGATTTTTATTAAACAGTCTAATGCTAATTTATTTAAATAATTTAAGAAATTATAAACAAATTATGAATGATAAATTGTATAATCTGGATGATGACTGGATAATGGATAGAACCAAGTTTATCTGAGAGTTTAGAAGCTGGAGAATGTTTGGAGAGCGGTTCTTTTTTTCTTTCTTTCTTTTTTCTTCCTTTTTTTGTTAAATATTACTCCACAAATCATGAAAAATAAATAAATAATACTAGAGGAGACCGGTGTTTACGTGGTTAGATCATTACAAAATCACTATACTGTGTGTGTGCATAAATTATTTATATATATATATATATATATATATATATATATATATATATATATATATATATATATATAGATATATATATATGTATATATATAGATATATATATATATATATATATATATATATATATGTATGTATATATATATATATATATATGTATGTATATATGTATATATATATTCGCTCCCCCTTGAACTTTCCCACATTTTGTTGTGTTACAATCTGGAACTGAAATGGATGTAATTGGGATTATACAGCGTCATGAACCTACACGAGATATTCCATGATGTTGAGCTGGGAACTGGAAAAAACCTGGTATTTACCCCTCCATTGCTGAGAAACCCCTAAATTAGTTCTGGTCACCATCAGAAGACACATAATTATAATTTATGGAGTCCAGATTAAAGTGTCATGTGATTAATCAATATATTTCTACCTGTTCCTGGAAGATCTCAGAGTTTGGTTGAGAACATATCTAAACAAACAGCATCATGAAGACCAAGAAGCGATCAAAACAAGTCCGGGACAAAGTTCTGGAAAAGTTTCAACGTTTGGATATAAAAAAAAAAAAAAAGAAAAGAAAAGAAAAAAAAATCCCAAACTTTGGGAATATTTAGTCACAGTGTGCGCATAACTCATACTTCACTTAAGTATTTTTGCATTTAAAATTTAGAGCAACTCGAAAATGTTCTCACATTCAGGAGGACTGTGATCAACAAACAGTGTGATTTATATAATAAAATCGGATTAATAATCGTATAAATCGTATAAAAAAATTCATATGACTGCTTTGTTGGTTTTTGGACTGCACACGATTTTGAAACTCGCTGTATTCTATTATGCTGCATTTTCCTACTTTATAAACTGTAGTTCTTTTAAAACGTATAAAAATACACCTAGTTTAAATAGAGGATAAAACCCTCCATCCATCCATCCATCTTCTGTACCGCTTATCCTTTTCAGGGTCACGGAGAACCTGGAGCCTGTCCCAGGGAGCATCGGGCACAAGGCGGGGTACACCCTGGACAGGGTGCCCAATCGCAGGGCACAATCACATACACACTCACACACCCATTCATACACTACGGACACTTTGGACACGCCAATCAGCCTACCATGCATGTCTTTGGACTGGGGGAGGAAACCGGAGTACCCGGAGGAAGCCCCCGCAGCTTGGGGAGAACACGCAAACTCCACACACACAGGACCACGGTGCGAATCGAACCCCCGACCCCGGAGGTGTGAGGCACGGTAAGCCACCATGCGCCCGGATAAAATTGTGTCGTAGGAAAATAACAGGAGAGTATTTGCTGCACTGCCGCTATAGAAAATGAATCAGCACCTTCTGATCAATCGGAATCCAGAGCTCAGCAGTGCTGTGGTTAAAAATGAAACGTAAAGAAAGAGACCGTTCAAAACGAACCTGCGCATAAGGATTCGTTTGTGCAGAACATTTTCCCATCATTCATTACTGAAGTATATGCCAGATCTGTAATCTCCCACTCCAGACATACTTAAATCCTATTAAAATATTTTTCACTAGAAACGGATCATTGAATCAGAAACCTTCTGATCGTAAAATCGTAAACACAGCGGTTCCATATTTTTATTTCTACTCAAAAAGTCTTTGAAAGCTGCCAGATCTTTGTCAAAGGCCATCACTGGAGCAGACGTGTACAATAAACCGGAGGAACATCTGGATTTTGTCAGCGAGTGCAGTCGCCGAGGTGAAGCTCTTAGCGAATCATCAGCAAAACGTTCCCTCCTGGAAGGCAAACATAGTGAAGTACTCAAGACGTCTATAACAGATTTTTTTTTTTTTTTTAGCAAGATCGGATGTTAATGATCAGGTTCCCCCTAAAGAGAACTCCACATCTGGAATTCGTGTCTACTCCTCAATATGTAGAAAGTGTTTTAATTCCAGGGTGAGTTGTAGAAAACTCGCATGCTTGTGTCCATCACAGATGTTGGATTTATAACTTAAACAAACTTAAACACATAAACGGTCGCAGATTTCCAGAATCCTCTTTCACCACTGTATTACTTGGGCCAAAGGTAAGCACATTTTTCTCTTCGGATGAGATCTTATGAATTGAGATCATATTTTTAATTCAGAATTTAACCCTAACCCTAACTCATATTTGCAACCCAATGTCAAATCCATAAATCCTGTCAAAGCTCCAAATTACTGATTGTTTTGTTGGAATTGGACTTCATGAAGTGCAGCATTAGTTAGCATTCAGTCCACACACACTCCACATTTTGAACAATTTCATGTATTCTTTTTTCTTATTACTCTTCTTTCTTTTAAAGAGGGGGCGGGGAGTGCTCTGCTGGTGCATGACTTAAAAACAATGCTGGAGGTTTGTTTTCTTGGATCGATTTCCTTCACCTTTCTCAAAAAATAAAAGAACACGGTTGTCAACCAGTAAGATGATTAGCGTGGATCGTGTTCAGTGGAAGGAAGTAGTGTAATGCTGATAAAACAGGAGGCGTATTTAAAGCCTGAGAACTGAGAATGGGAATGGTATGGGTGTGGTTATACTCTCATGCATTTAACCAGACCCCACAATGCAGTCTTGCTCACATCTCAGCTCCTCCAACAAAGCCACACCGAGCTCCGGCCCTTCGTTTCCTCAGAGGCATGGTTTCTCAAGTGACCAACTCCCTTCTCAAGTGCCTGCTGATTCTCATCTGCCTTGTCTCAGTGATACTGAATATCGTTTTGATATGCCTGAATTCGAACAGGCTTCCAAAATGCCACACGCATTCGCAAGGAACGGTGGCGGCCGACCACACAGACCACAGCTTGATATTCGCCGACCTCACTCCCAAGGAGTACCAGATGGTCCGCGATTACATGTGGGACCAGAAGGACTTGAGGATTTCTCACTCCGCCACCGCGAAAGTGTCGGAGAACTACATCTTCTTGATAGACCTCGTGCTTCCGAAAAAAGCAGAAGCGCTGAGATACCTGGACAATCAGGGACTCAAACCCGAACGCCAAGCCAGCGTTGTAGTGTTTTATGGAGAGTTTAACTACCTCAAAGAGTATGTCGTGGGACCTCTGCCCGGTCCCCTTAAGCATCGGGATGTCACGATGGAGAAGTACAAGGTGGAGAGCTTGCCTTTCACGGCCCGACCTGTGACCATTGGAGAGTATGTGCAGCTTATTGATTTGGTCTACGGCAATGTCTTTATGCAGCTGAAGACAGAACTGAAGGAGAGCTTCGGTTATGACCCGAAAAGCCCGAACCTGAGCATTTTCGAAGGGATGCCCAGAGGAGTAAAAGCAGGCGATCGAAAGACATGGATATCATTTTTTCGAGATTTCAGTGGCATGTATATCCATCCGGTTGGCTTTGAAATTTTAGTCCGTCATGAAAGTAAAAACTCCTCGGACTGGATGGTCGAAAAGCTCTTGTACAACGGCCAATACTTCGACACCATTGAGAGTTTTAAACAAACCTATGCAGCTGGTGGTATGCAAAAGATCGTCTATAAAGAGGTCTCTAACTTCGCCTCGCTGAAACCGAGAAGCGTACCTACGGGTCTTGGACCACATCAGTATTACCTCCAAGGCAAACGCTTCAGCGTGAAGAGCAACCAGGTCATTTACAAGGACTGGAGGTTTGCATTCGGTCTGAGCTCACTGACCGGCATGCGAGTGTTCGACGTTCGCTTCAGAGGAGACAGAATCATCTACGAACTCAGCGTCCAGGAGGCCATGTCCGTGTACGGCTCCATAACTCCAGGGATGATGCTCACCAAATTTCTGGACACAAGCATTGGAATCGGGCGCTTCGCTCACGAACTGGTGCGTGGTGTCGATTGTCCGTACTCAGCCACTTACATAGATGTTTATCGCTACATCGACATCAACGCCACGCAGCTTTACAGCAACGCCATCTGCGTCTTTGAGCACGATGTGGGACGCCCTCTACGCCGTCACTTTTCAGATTTCTTCCAGAACAGCTACGGCGGCCTGACCAACAGCGCCCTGTATATCCGCTCCATCACAGCCATTGGTAACTACGACTACATCTGGGACTTCATCTTCTACCAGAGCGGCACAGTGGAGGCCAGAGTTCACGCTACGGGTTATATATCATCCTCTTATAAAGTGCCTGGCAGTCTCAAGTACGGCCACCAGGTCGCTGAAAACGTGTTAGGAAACATCCATACGCACTTCGCTAACTTCAAGGTGGATCTGGATATTTTAGGTAAGTGACCACTGCTGTGATTAGCACCCATTAGCAAGCAGTTATATGTATATATATTTTAAAGGGAGACACTCTAGGACGACTGAACTAATGATCTTGTTTACGTCGTTTTTCGTTTGTTTGGATAAATTGCATATATAAGACGTCTTCTCTTGAACTGTAGTAATCAAAATGTCTAAATATTAAACTTTGAAGTGGGCAGAGCATAAATCTTCTTCAATCGCATCATGGCATGTATCCCTGAAAAGCTTGTTTCCTGATATATACATCAGTTTATGCGTCATTATAACATGCACGTCAATTTCCTTTTTAAACCATATCAAATTGTTTTCCTCAAAAAACAAACAAAAAAAACATTTTTTTCCTCAAAAAAAACAACATTTGGAATCTTACATGTTCATAATTATCCCCATATACTGAAGAATATTGTATTATGTATGCAGATTTGCACATATTTTACTATACAAATCCTCATTTGTATAAATAAAAGTGATTGTTATAAAAAAAATTCTAATAGAAAAATATCAGCTGCCAAAGAATGTATTGTTATATCTATTTCTTTTCTTTCTTTTTTTTTAAAATTAACCTGTAGTGTCTCACTTTAAAATTCTATACAATTCTACACAAAATGGCGTCGTGTAGACATCTTTTAGAGAAACAATATAGTTTTATTTCCTGTGTTTATTCGTTAACTCCTGAGATATTTTAAGCAAAGCGCTAATTAATTTAACTTTATTGCTGACAAACAAACAAACAAACAAACAAAAAACGATTTTTTTGTTTAAAAAAATATGTACAAAACAGGTTAGGTAACCTGTTTTGTACATATTTTTTTAAACAAAAAAATCAGTTCTTGAGTAGCATGTTTTTAAAAAAAATAAATAAATAAAAAAAAACCACAATGCTTTAAAAAAAAATGAGGAAGTTCAAATGTTTAGCCTATCTAATAGTGAAAAAAAAGGTTTATTATATGTTTTATTATGCTATATGCTAATTTTATTAGGCTAAAACCCTAGCCCTAACCTAATTAAAGTTATTAAATTAAATGATTCATGTTGGGGATTAATGTAGTTTTAAATGTTACTATGAGTAAATTCTGAGCATCTCAATGGCACTCATTTACTCCAGTACAAAACTAAAATTGAGCCAAACCATAATAAGTTTTTTTGTTTGTTTTTTTGTTTGTTTGTTTTTTTATTTATTTTTTTTTATTAAATAAACACATATCATACACTGATTGGTATTTCTGCTTGGGCATGATTTTCATTTAATTTCATTTCATTTTTAAAAAAAATATTCACTGTTTTATATTTGAAGCTATTTTTATTCCTAATAAATAAAGAAATAAAATCGTAAAATAATTGCTAAATTTACCACCGTGTTTTCATTTGAACTCAACTGAAGTTGCATGCTCTTCTTTAGAGTTTATTATAAAGCCTAATGGAGATCATTTTTCAGCTGTGAAACATCAGGAACATCTGGAAGACATTGAAATGGGGGGGGCGGGGGGGTTAGAAGTCTGAGACTACACTGAAATGAAAATGAATCTGGGATCGATTTATTGATTGATTTATTTATTTCATTTAAAATTGGAAATAAACAGAAGTTTGTAGAATGAAATGTTTCAAACAAAGAAAGTAAATGTTCATTATCTTCAAAATATTTCATATTCCGCACCATTTAAATGTAAGCCGGTGTGTGATACTGACCGTGTTAACTGCTTTGTACGAAAGGTCCGATTTTTCCTCATGTCTAATCTCTTCTATCGAGGCATATGATCAGATGACTGACCGATAGATTTGATCTAAAACGGATCAAAACGGGACGAACAAAAAACTACGAAACTCTGAAATTCATGGAAATATTTCCAAGATTGTACTTTTCACTCACGTTGTTGTCAATCATATCAACTGTAATGAAAATTGCTGTATTAAATTCAAAAGGAATTCAAAATAGAAACATTTTATCACTAGCGCTCTCAGACTTTTGGACCCCACTGTGTATTCCCCCAGTGACTTGGACGTGTTGGACGCATGGACAAGTTCACGACCTTCAGAAAAAAAAAGATGCAGGAACGAGGAATTCAGCCAAAAATAAAATGTAAACAGTTTTCTCATCGTGCCAGACATACTCAATCAACCAAGACATGTTAGTATAGTCAAAGATAAGCACATGTCACTTTTTAAAAGAAAGATTAAAGATGTAGGAGACTAGAATGTGTAATATGTGCCTGTTCCTTCCACACAGATCACTTGAATGGTCTCTTTAAACATACAGAAAGTAACTGACTGTGTGAAGGCTAACTAGCCAGCAAAAGCTAGCTTAGTGAATGAAATCTAAACTAAGGTGTGAAAGATACAGTAACTAGCAAGCAAAAGCTAGCTCAGTGAATGGAAGCTAAACTAGTGCATGAAAAGAAACTAGCAGACAAAAACTAACCTAGTTCATGAAAACTAACTGAGTAAAAATGAAACCTAGCATGTGAAAGATAACTAGCAAGCAAACGCTAACCTAGTGAGTGAAAGCTAACCTAGCATGTGAAAGATGCTAGGTTATGCTAGATGCTAGCAAGCAAACGCTAACCTAGTGAGTGAACACTAACCTAGCATGTGAAAGATAACTAGAAAGCAAACGCTAATCTAGTGAGTGAAAGGTAACCTAGCATGTGAAAGATACCTAGCAAGCACCTGACCTAATGAGCCTAGCGAGTCATTAAACCATGTTGTTCATCACAGTTCATGTATTTGCAGCATTGCTTAGCAGTAAAAAAAAAAATTGTTTGTTTGTTTGTTTATTTGCTTGCTTTTACATTTAAATTTTATTAACTATAAATCACTTTGAGCAGATTTAGGCTCAAGTTGAACATCCTTTTCTGAATGGCTAATCTCTTTGGGTCTTCTGGCTTATTATTAGTGCTTATTCTGTGCTTCCTGTAGCATCCTATTAAATGCCTAATGCTTTGCTATCTGAATCTGAAGGTGTGAGGAACGTGTTCCAGACCAAAGACATGGAGTATGAGGAGGTGTCCTTGCCATGGATGACCGAACGTAAGGCCAAAATCCCAAAACTGGTGGAGAATCAGCTCAAGACCGAGCAGGAGGCGGCACTTCGACACAACTCTAAAATTCCCCGTTACCTCCATGTGGCCAGCAATCAGACGAACCGGTGGGGCCACCAGCGCTCGTACAAGCTGCAGGTGATGAGTTTGGCTGGAGATCACCTACCAGAGAGTGAGCCGGAGGAGAGGAGCATGTCCTGGGCACGGTGAGAGGAAATTCATTTTATTTCCTGGGGTTTTTGTTTTTATAAAACTAGTGTTTACAGAAGCTCTGAAAGGTATGCTGAAAAAACGTTTCTTAGTTACTTAGTTTTGCACAAAGCTAACGAAGCTAACAAATAATGGAAGTTTATAGCCTCCAAATTAGCACCGTGTCTAAATTCCTATGCTTATTTCTGGCTCTTATATTGACAGCATAAAGGTAGCGAATGTTTGAATGTATGCCTAGTCAGAAATGTTTTTGAACTCAAAGACACACCCAGCTTTCCCACTCAAAGACACATCCATCTGTCCCACTCAAAGACATAACCACCTGTCCAATTTGAAGACACTCCCATCCATTCCTCTCAAATAAAACGCCCATTCGTCCCACTTGAAGACTCACCCATCCATCCCATTCATATACACGCCCATTCGTCCCATTCAAAAACACACCCATTTGTACCACTCTAAGACCCACCCATCTGTCCTACTCAAAGACACACCCATCTTTCCCACACGCAGACACGCCCCTGTCCCTCTCAAAGACGCACCCAGCTGTTCCACGAGAAAACACTCCTATCCATTCCTCTCGAATAAAACGGCCATCCATCCCACTCTAAGACACGCCCATTTGTCATACTTGAAGACACGCCCATTTCTCCAACTCAAAGACACACCCATCTTCCCCACTCGCAGACACGCCCCTGTCCTCTCAAAGACACACTCATCCATTCCTCTCGAATCCTTCCCACTCTAAGACACGCCAATTTGTCCCATTCAAAGACTCACCAATCTCCCCCATTCGAAGACACGCCCACCAGTTCCATGCAAATAGACATGCCAACCTGTGCCATGCAAAAAGACACACCCATCTGTACCACTTGAAGACACACCCATACATCTCACCGAAAGACATGCCCATCTGTAATTCTCAAAGACACACCCATACCTCCCAGTCTAAGACACGCCCACCCATCCCATGCAAAAATACATGCCCACCTGTCTGGCTCAAAGACACACCCATCTGTCCCAATTGAAGACACACCCAGCTGTGAATAAATATGTATTCTTGAATATAAATACTTTAATATACTGTATGTAATGCACCAAACGTAGTTCAGTAATTATCACATCCCGATCTTCCTTTCCTTCTTTCCATTCTCTCAGATACAAAGTTGCCATAACGAAGCATAAAGACTCAGAGCAGACCTGCAGCAGTCTGTACAGTCAGAATAACATATGGGACCCTGTCGTCGACTTCAGCAATTACATCAAGGATAATGAGCACATTGAGAACGAGGTGAGTATCGGAAAGGCGTTATAATATTGATTTAAACTTTTTTTTATATCACTACGCCGTCAAATTCTGAATTCTGATTGGTCAGAAGGTGTTGATTGGCATAGTAGTCCCAGCTGTAATTCGAATCACAGGTTTATAGCCGTGCGGTCTTTTGAACATGTTATTAACAAAGAAAATCTTCCTATCGTTGATATGGTGATTTAAAAAAATTATAATAATAATTTACGGAAGGAGTCTCCAATGTCAGTGCTTTCTAACAGGTAAACTGAGGAGCTTTGACGCTTTCGTCAAAAGAAAATCCAAAATCATGATTATAAATGACAGGAATATGTTTATTATTAGCCAATTATGTTCTGTACTTGTTCAGGATCTGGTTGCCTGGGTAACGGCGGGTTTCCTGCACATCCCTCACGCCGAGGACATCCCCAATACGGTGACGGTGGGAAACGGAGGCGCCGTCCTCATCCGCCCGCATAATTACTTCGACGAAGATCCGTCCATCGACTCGGTCGACGGCGTCTACTTCAACCCGGGATCGGAAACAGACTGCGAGTACAACAAGATGGCGTGTTTAGACAAACACATGTGTAGCCCGACACTGGAGCCGTACACGTACCGCGGATTCGAGGGCGTCATCAAATTTGACAAATAGACATTATTAATATAGATGTTTTCTGTTCCTAATTCATTCCTGTCCTCACCAATATAGTATAATATACAGCATTTTCACTCTTAGCGTTGTGTTATGATTGTACAGAATTACTGTATATGTGGTACATTTGTTATCTTCTTTATTTTTGTGATAGCAATATGAATGTCTATAGAAAAAATTATTTTCACTCATTTTTTAATTACCATCGAATGAGATTCGACAAAATTGCAGTTGCTCAGAACTTTTTTTTTTCGTGATGTCAATCAAATTTTTTATTATTGTTGTTATTTTATTACAGCATGTCCCAAAATTCCGCAGCAACTTGTTTTTAAACAATTAAAAAAAAATTTTTAACAACACATCATAATCATACTTTTATTCAGTTTATTATTTTTATATATATATATATATATATATATATATATATATACATATATATATCTTATGAATATATTGATAAATATTATTATTATTATTATTATTATATATCTTGATGTTAATCATATTTTTAAAAAAGAAAAGAAAAAACAAAAACGCAGTTTGTCGTGTTACTGAGAAAACGCAAATTGTAAACCCCTTGAAGATGTTGGAAAACTTAATGTTACCGATTTACGCTGACTGATACGAGGCACCGACACTGGAGACTCCTTCCGTAAAAGTTAAACGAACATCTCCACACAAAAAACTTTACCGTACCAACAATGACACTTTCTTTTAATCCATTTATGTGGAGCGTGCAGCTGAGAACGGTTTGTTCCTATGGAAACGAGGATGTATTAGAACTAGTGCGTTAATATAAACCTGCGATTTGCAGCTGCACTGTCCGACCAATCAGAATCCAGAATTACACAGCACTGTGGTGTTGTGGTATAAATATCACATAGTCTACTAATCTAAATAGGTTAACCTACTGCGTGCTCCTGTTTTATGCTATAACTTTTTCAGATTAATTAACACTACTGTATGTCTCTTGGCGGGGGGGGGATGAGGGAGGAAGGGGGGGATGGGGGTTGATCATATTTGTATACACTGAGATTGTACCGTCTCAGTTGGGTCCGACATTATAGCCAAAATCGACCGAAGCTCAATTCACACTCATCTTAAGCCTACCTCATTTTGATGGAAAACATCCGTAGCAAGAAATTGAAGCTTATGAAGCTTAAGCATCAATAACGAGGAATTTTAATAAACAACAACTCACAGCTTCAGAAAACCACTGATTCTGTGGCTCGTAACGCTTGCACTAATTTTCTTACAGTGGAAATTTAGGACTTTTTTTAAATCTAAAATCATTAGATTAGATTTATGTATCCGGCACCAGTTACAGTCAAGTTTGAATGCAGTTCTGTGAGGAAATTGCTAATTATCAATCTTGCTGCCATTTCGACTCCCAGAGATACGTGAAAGTTCACTTTAGAAGCTGGAAAATGCTTAAAACTGAAAATCAATCATGTTTTTCAGTCTTACTTGTGCTACAGTGTTGCTTCCCTGTTCAGGAGGCTTTAAAGAGTTTCACGTAACTTCACGTACGGTTTATAATCTATATGTATCTATATAAACGTGTCATTTATGATGCTCAACTGTATAAGAAGTAAAACTTGTAAAAAATAAATAAATAAATTATATATATATATATATATATATATATATATATATATATATATATATATATATATTTATATATATATTTATATATATATATATAAAATAAAGTTAAATTGAATTCCAGTGCAGTGGTGTGTGTTTATTTGGTCGTAATGTTGGCCAGAAGAAGGAGGAAGGATTAATAGTTATTTTTCTCACTAGCGCGTCCAAGTTACTCAAAACACACACACACAAAGCCACTAAAGATGAAGAAGCACTGTTTAGACTGCCTCTGTCCTCCTTGTGTATCATAGAAACTGTTTAAATATACACTTACAGCCCCATCAACAAACTGCAGAAGGATTAAGTTCAGGAAGAAAAATAATAAATAACAAGGGTTTTTTTTAATGTGTTTTAAGAAAAGTGAAACTGTTAAATGATTTTTTTTTTTACATTTTTACGCAATGAATTTTTTTGGACATGTATTTAAAAAAAAAAAAAAAAAAAAAAGTTTACAAAGTCTTCATTGCCTTGAGAGTGACAAGAGGAAATCATTTACCGTAAATGAACAGTAGCTCAAAATTTCCAAAGAACAGGAGTGACACCACTATTCTAAAAGTGGGGGGACAATTTTTTTCTCTCTGAGAGAAGAGGTACATCTGTCATTTCTCTGTATAAAAAAAAAAAAAAAACATTAAAAAACACAAACAAACATAGGGACTAACTACATACATATATATATATGTATGTATGTATGTATGTATGTATATATGTATATAGCTATGGAGCCAGGGTCTGATTATAATACAATAACAGGGCACAACACACCTTTTAATGAACGTCAGCATCGTTATGCATTTTTTGGTTCCGATTTTTGTCTCTGTATTCAGTCCATGTCATTGTCCTGACCCTCGAAGTCTATCTGTGTTTCCTGTTTCCTTGTCTTTTGTGAGTCTTGTGTTTTACATCGTGTACCTTATTACCTGAATCAGGATGTGACTGATTTTAATATTTACTTCCAGTTCTGATTGTGATTTTTATTTATTTTTTTTTTCTATTTTTTTTTAAACAACTCCATGAGCACAAGTGGTATGTACTGTACGTTAGTCCATGTCTCAGCAATTATAGGAATAATACGAATGAGAAGACCGCCATCACTTTGTCTTTGTCCTGACCCGGGAAGTGTCACTCAGAGCAAAAGCAGCGTGGGGAATGATTTGCGAGCAGTAAAATAAAACGACAGGCTGGATTCCTACCGATCAGACAGGACGGCTGTATTTGGAGCCGGGGTTAGTTGCAGGGCTATGTATGGCAGCACCCCCGGTGTTTGTGAGGGTTCTGGAGTTGCCTCAAAGCCACCTGTCGCAGCGAAGAAAGAGAAAACAGTGAGAAAAAGCAGACAGAAATGAGAGCCATGACAGACCCTGTGGGGAAACCGACAGTCATGCGGTGCATCAGTGAGGGAGGATGAGCAGTTCAAACACATGCGATCTTTACGGCTAATGGCTTCTTGGCACGTTTTACAAAATCATTCCATCTTCTGCCTTCTCGATATGCTCAAGTCTGGACGATGTTTGGAGTCTTTAGTTTCACACTCGGCGCGATAACTCAGATGGAGCTACCAAGTAATGGAGGTCTAGGTCGTCAAAATATTTACTTTTCTGTAAATTTCTGCCTCAAGCCATATTCAGCCGAACATGCTGATGTGATTTAGGACACAGTCAGCTAAAAACATCAACTAAACTTCCCATTATATCTGAACGCTGAATTATGAGGGCGGCCATCTTGGACAAACAAAATTATTATTTTATTTTTTTTTTACCACAGTGTCCATCTCTGAAAGATTGAACGACGAATCGTAAAATGTTCCACTTTAAACAAATTTAAATCGAACATTATCTTCGGCGGTTATACAGGGTTGTTTTAAAAATGGTAGCTTTTCAAAATCTTTTGAAGCAGGTATCAAACTTTATATCAAATATTTTGAGAAGCATTTTATTTACACTATTGTGAGTACCTGTATTTAGCACATCATTTGCATATCATAGTGCAATAATTACTCAATTTAATAGATTATATTGTAATAATAATAATAATAATAATAATAATAATAATTAATAATACTTCATGCACACTTCTTAAGTTGAAAATAGTAAAATAGTACATTTGAGAATGGAATACTTAACAGATAGTAAATAAGTACATGTCCGACTGAAAATCGTAGATAAGCGAAGAATAAATAAAGTTACTGCTGCCACCCTGAAGTGGAATATTTTCCTATAACAGCACACCCAAATAGTGTTTTATTCCTCTTATACTACAGAAGTTGGCCAACCTTTACAATGTTTGACTTAATAAACAACAACATGTACTTTATATCCATTTACAGTTACATTTAATGCTGTCGAACGTCCATTAAAACAAGTTAGCTCCTGATATCACTTACATTAAAGCAGCAATAAACAGCTGTTCCCTCACCAGCCTCTCCAGTTTTCTCTCTCTCTCGGTGTTACTGAGAAACTGAAAAGCGTAAACTCCTCTGTCCTGAAGATGTCATGAAGAAAACAGAAAGTTACAGCTTTACCTCGATTATATGATTTTCTTTGTTAAATGAAATTACTCGTTTTTTAAAAATATTTTTTATTAAAAACCCAGCTTGATCCAGCGTTTCACGGTATACGTCATGAACCAAAAGACGATCTAATCTGCTATAATTTCCTATGTTCAAACTGTTTTCGTGTATGTTCTACAGCTGCACATTCTGATAGTAACCGATACAAACATGTTTTACCCCCAGGCCACCAGGAATAATAAATGGTACGCAACTTTTTCAGACTGTTGCCGTAGAAACACAGAGGAATCCGAAGAGCGGACGTCTCGGAGTTTCTGGGTTTCAGTTCCAGGTCCAGCTTTCAAAATACCAGGGGCATGTGGAGGTCATGTGCGCTCATTTTCGCCACTATCTCAACATTCCCAGAGGAACAACCCCCTATCCCAGATAAACAGACCATGCACGACATGCCGGGGGAGATGTTTCTTCTGTGCAATTTAACATTCCTTGTTATCGCCGCAGATATTCAGTCCCTCATGTAAGCTCATGCTAGCTACTTTACTCCTCCTTTTTCCTCAATGTCCTGAACATTCGATGCTAAAAGCTGTTAAACAGATTTGAAAGTATGATTACAGCTAGCAGTATGTGCGGTATGTATGGGAAAGTGCATGTGTTTTTGAGAGAAGTCTGGACAGGCCTGGGAGTGTGAGGAGGAGGTCTGTGGGTGTCTCTGGACATTAATGTGTGTGCATCGATATGCACACACATTCTGGTTGGATCCAGAAGTTGGAATGTAGCGCCAAGCACTTTTTGGTCTATTACTCATGAGAAACTGCTGGAGATATTGCTCAAGCATAATTCCATCATTTTTTCACTAAGGAATAAAACACTCTGGGTTATTATGTTAAAGATTATAAAATAATCAACAAAAAGGGTGATGTGCTGAAGCGGGGTTACTGTTACCACCCAAAGTTGATTATTTTCCTATAACGGCACACCCTGAAGTGTTTTTATTGTTCTTAAACCACAGCAATAAGCTAACAATTCAAACCTCACCCTTTTTTTCCCCAATTAAAGAGAGCCGGTAGCGACGGTGGTGAGGAAAAACTCCCTGAGATGATATGAAGAAGAAACATTGAGAGGAACCGGACTCAGAAGGGAACCCGTCCTCATCTGGGTAACAACGGATAGTGTGAGAGTAAAAGAAAGTTCATTATGGTTTTTATATGAAGTCTGTTTGTTGAACTAGTCCACTGTTCACTAAAGGAGACCTGAGTACCAAACTGTATGTGGTAATTGCAGTCCCAAGGCCATCGCAGCAACCGTAGTCTCAGCAACCACAGCGAGAATGTCCATGTGGAATTGAGGTCCAAAACTATTTACATGGTACTTCAAGTGGTACTATCCTCAGCAATCTCCAGGCTGCACCGCTTGGGGTCGTCCTCAGTGGCAGAACGTAGCCTCCAATTAACGAGAGCTCCAAAGGTCCAGAAGTAGGGCATCAGGATGAATCAGGCAGGTCCGGAGAACAGAAAGGGTCAGGATCACTGGCATCTTTTTTTAAATCAGTTCATAGTTACATTTAATGTTAGTTCTCTGTCTCCTGTTCTCTGTTATGGAAAATTAACATGACAGTTGTGTGTGAAGAGAATATTCAGATGGATTTCAGTTTCCTGTGATAAATTTGAGCAAACCTGGAGGTGGAGATAATTTGAGAAACACTACCAAAATTACATATTGCACCTTTAATTTATTAAATAAATAAAAAAGCATCTTTATGTAATGCACTTTGTTAATTCCGTGTTTTAAGTGCTATATAGACAATAATGTATGTAGTATTAATAGTAGTAGTAGTAGTAGTAGTAGTAGTAAGATGGATGCTGATGGTTTGAAAGCAGGTATTCTATTGATTGGATGTTGCACAGTGAACCAGCAGGATGCTAAAATAAACATACCTAAGCATTCACAATGAACTGTAATGGACGAGAATGGAACTGGTGCAGTGGCTGCAGCTGGAGAAAGGAGATAAGTGTAAGTGAACCTGAACGTGACCCGAGAGCGTGAGACCGGAGGACCTCAAGCTGGGCAGGAAGTCTTCCTGTGTTTCTTCCTGATTATGAGCTCAATTCATTTTATTTTGAGACCTCTGGAGTTCACAAAAGCCTCCGAAGGCACAGCATCCGCACTGTAAACATCTCAGGCGCTCGTGCTAAATAAGGCGATCGCACTCGCTGTTGCTCCGAGTCCTGTTGCCCCGTGCACAATCCTTCTGGATTGTTTTTTTTTTTTTTTTCCACAGCTACAAAGCTCTTAACGGATACTGTTTACCATGTGCCCCAAACACCCTCCAGGCCGTCTCGACCTGTCCGGAAAATTCCTGATCACACACAGCGTCTAGCACGAAGACAAAAAAATTATTTTACCTCCCACCCTTCCAACTAAAAACAACAACAACCTTAGGAGTGTGTCGGTAGATGAGACGCTAATTTTTCTATTTTTTCCAGATGTGACGGAAGGGGGAAAAATAAGCAAAAGCGAGGCAGAAGTCTGGCGTGATGCCAGTAAAGCGTAAACTACTTTGTTCTGGAACATTGTACTTAATTGTACATAAAGTACTGAAACTTTAGCACCTCTGCAGTAGAGATGAAGTGCATGGACGGAGCCTGATCACAAGCTCACACTGTACATGTAGATCATATTATGAGTCTCGAAGGCATTTCTATGATAAACAATATGCATCACGTTTGTATCACCTTTGAAAATTTTTTTTATCATTTCAGGAAATCCTTTAGGACGTATGATGAGCGCTGAACTTGTTATTTATTCATCTCTCTGAAAAGAAAAGAAAAGAAAACGGTGGATAATTTTTTTTCGTCTATTAATCCAGTTTTATATTTAAAATTTGTAACAGATCAAAACAGGAAACATCACGGAGATAAGACTTGGAAAGGAAATAATTAATGCAGAAAAAAAAGTCAAATCAGCCACATACAGTAGCCGTCCTGTAAACACAAACTCGGCCGATAAACACATCTCGAGCTAATCACACACTCATGTTCTGCCATGACTAATTACTTGCTTACGAAAGCAGAAATGTTGCATACACCACAGCCCTGTGGAATATCACTGAGGCTAAGGACAATGTAAAGGCACATTGACAGCAAAAATGAGACAAATATCTGTATAGTCAACATTTCCCTCAGATTTTCTGGTAAATTCATAAGAAAAGGCTTCATATGACTAAAATTGCACTGTATTTACACTTAGCATCAACCGCTAACCAAACTTTAAGGTTTATTCAAGAATATTCTAACTGGTGAAATCACTATTACCACAAGACTGAGCGGAAACGTTGACTATCTGGTTGAATGATTATTGCTGATGTTTCTCAGCCCACTTATCAACCAATGCAAGTATTTTCTTAGCAATTTACTAACATATCTGAGGAAAATGTTGATATTCCTGATGGTTTTGTCATGTTCTCATCATCACTGTGTGCTCACAATGTAGTAAAAACGACTCAGTCACTATATCCTAGCTACTTTAATCATTGGTCCATCGTTGCTTATATTTTTTAACCCACTTAGCAAGCAATGCTAATCTTTTCTTAGCAATTTACTAACATATCTGAGGAAAAATGTTGATATTCCTGATGTTTTTGTTGTATTTCAAAGTTCCTGTGTGCTTACAATGTAGTAAAAATGACTTACTCGCTATATGCTAGCTACTTTAATCATTGGTTCATCATTAGTGATACTTCTAAGCCCACTTAGCAACGAACGCTAGTATTTTCTTAGCGATTTACTAACATATCTGAGGAAAATGTTGATATTCCTGATGGTTTTGTCATATTTTCTTTGTCACTGTGTGCTTACAATGTTGTGTATGATTTAGGGGCTATATGCTAGCTACTTTAATCATTAGTTCATCATTCGTAATACTTCTAAACCCACTTAGCAACCAGAGCTAATCTTTTCGTAATAATTTAGTAAAATATCTGAGGAAAATGTTGATATTTCTGATGGATGTGTCATACCATCACTGTGCACATACAACGTCGTAAAATGATTTACTGGCTATATGCTAGCTACTTTAATCAATCATCGACATGAGTCATGAGCTAGCGTATGCTCAGTTTCCAGTTGCCTGGCAACGGTTTTCTCATTTAACAGTGCAAACACAATGATATGATATCTTACCCAAGTTCACTTCTTTAACAAACTTTTGCACAAGAGCTAGGTTTACAGCCTTCATTTTAGCATCATACCTAAATCACAGCCTCCCGACAACTCAAAAGACACCGGGCCTCATTTAGCACGTTGTATACAAACTAATTTATTATAAATTGCTCACAGGAGCATTTACGCAACAACGCGGTGTCCGTCAACAAAAATCGAAGTCGATGAGCTGCTGTGGTTTTCTATACGGATTACACGTTCATTAAATTAGTGTGTAATTAAAAATATCTGACCATTTCATAAAACCCAGTCGTTTCATACGGATTTGAAAAACTAATCCATAATTTAAGCTGCTCAGTTAGGACAAAAGTAATGGCACTGTATAAAAGGAGGAGGAGTTAGTGTGCATCTATGGTAGCTGATGCACTGCAGTGGCTGAGCTGCATTACTGGGAGATTTAGCACACACACAGTTTAGTCACCATTTTGTCACTTTCAGCTCTCTGTGAGCTTTTGCCTAAATGTAAATCAGCTTTGTCGTGATGCACTTCATACTTTATTGCTGATTGGCATTTATCGACAAACGCAGGAGTATGGACATTCGTTGATTTATTTATTTTATTTTTTTTAAATATCAGTAAAACATTTGCAAATCTCCCAGAAATTATTAGTTTGTTTTAAATGAAAACATTTACACACTACTTTACAAGCCCAATTTCAAGCTTGGTAATGCCGTTTGTACGTAAACAACCGCGTAAAATAGCAGAATAATTCTGCTGGACTAGGAACGTGATTCGGATTCAAGATGGCGCGCTACTAGTGTTTTATGGGTTGTTTATTTTTGTTTTAATGTTTGACATTCCTTTGCGTAGGTTTATAGATAAACACTGCGTCAGCAGCACAGCAACAAGTCTCCCCGAGACAATGAACAATCCCCCAGAGCCGATTTATGAGATGCCACGGAGAGACGATTTACAAATAATGTCTCCTCAGTACTAAAGACCATGCAAAAAAATTAACAAATATAAAAAAAATTTAAAAAATTTTTAAAAAAAGAGAGAGGGGGGGAAATTAGCTTTAGTGCTTTAGCTTTACAAGTGGAATTCAAGTTGTGATCGTTTTTCACAGTCGCAGCGATTAAAAAGAGATGATCTCAAAAGAGAGCTTTTTAAAAATCAAACCATAAGTGAAACCCTCAAAGCATGTACTGATCCTCGGTTACACAATATATATCACGATATTCAGCTCACAGAATCCCTGGACATCGTGGACATTTCAGGACATGATCGTTTTTTTTGTGTGTGCATAAGTCGGCATTAATTAGGCAATAACATGAGCACTTTATGCTGAAGATCTAAAAGGTCCAAAATTAAAAGCACGTTCATGTGTGTTGCTCTGAGAAAAGAGTATCATGAAGGATTGAATGTCATGGTGGAAGCAAACGTCACACTGATAAAGGGATAATTTCTTGATTATGTACAAAATTAACTTAAAAGACATTTTTATAAACCGCCATATTGTCTTTACAAACGACACGAGAACGCTTAAACTGAGGGTCAGACTTGCTTTATTCGCTTTCTAAACGCACATTACGGGATAAAGTCTTTCTTCTTTAGTGTTATCAGGTAACTTATGCTAGTTCCGGCTAGCTAGTACTAGAATTGCCTAATAACAGACACACAATACAAAAAAAGCAGGCCCCAAAGGGGATAAAACATTTGATCACAATATAACGTCACTGTAGTCAGAAAGGCTGCTAACGTTAGCAAACGGTTCATAGTCCAACTGCAGCTTCTAAAAATAATAATAAAATCAGCCAAGTTTTAATGTTAGCAAAAACAGACCAGGATTCTAGCTTTAATCAAGTGTGCATTGATCGTTTTGTGTTTATTCCCCTAGTGAGGAAAATGTTATTTACTTTTGTAAAAGGCTTCATCGTTTCAGTAAGAAAATTAGCACTGCTGCTGGAATGCATAGAAATCAGAAAATCCGCTGTTTTTACTCAGTTTCCTGCTCATTTAAGGGTCTTTTGATCTCAACATCAGCTCAAGTGAAGCTGGACCGTTTCAGACAGACCCGGATCAATTTACTGAATCGATTTAACTCCCACCCAGCACTGAGAAAAAGATTTCTAAAGAACCTGTCCATCTTGTGTCTATATTATTATTATTATTATTATTATTATTATTATTTTTAAATAGAACCATCCTGATTTTCTTGTACAAAAAGGTTTTCTGAACTGACACGCTTCTGGCTCGTGGGAAATAAGTGCCTTTAAAATTCAGACATGGACAAGAACACAGGATAAAGGATCGCGTTGACATCCGTGTACGTAGACGTCCTTCAGGGACGGACGTTACCCAGAAGGCATTGCAATCAGACAAAATGGTTTATAAGTGTATGGAGCGCAATAAATGGGCAAACTACTCTAAATAACCCCCCACCCCAAGCAGATGTTGTTGTGTAACGTTCTTAACTTAGATGTTTTTTCAGTTCACGGGACAGCGGAAATGATCCAGCTGTGCTTTAGGTGTGACCGAACAGATGTGCGCTTCTAATTCAGTGGGGGTTTGAATCGATGAGAGCTTCAATATTCAACCATATTTCTCCATAAACCCGATGCACTTCTGATTCGTCTGTTGTAGTTGCAGTGTATGAACACTTGGGGGCAGCGTATGGAAGCTCTCTACTCATCTGCTATTTCAGACTGGCCATACAACATATACATATATATGAAGACCACATGGAACCAGGAACCATTTCACAGCCCAGATTAATTCATCCGCTGAATAATATTCCCTCAAAGCACCCGTGCATGCAGATAAATGCAAGGATAGCAGTTTTCCCAGCATGCTTTTGTGCAGCTCCAGTGTGCTGCAGTCTTACTGCAATGCAGTACATCACATCTCAGGGAAATAAATAAATAACTAAATAAATAATTAACGCCTGCACAGCGTTATCGAACTGAACCCGAGAGCTTCAGCCCTTCTGCCCAGAACCTGCGGAGATAAGAACAAGGACGCATGCCAAGGCCGAGCTAAAGGCCGGTCAGTTTGGGTGGAAGCGATCATGCAGCTCTGCGGCGATGCTCCTCCGCACGTCTCCGCCACGCCGCCGCTCCTCCTCGTTGTGCTTGCGGAAGAAAGCCTTCCCGAACTCGTACGTGCTGATCATGATGGCGCACGCCGGAGCCACTTTGATCACCCGCGGCAGGAAACCTGAAAGGAAAAGAAAAAAATAAGAACTCGGTTGATGAATAAACCATGAAAATAATCACGATTTTCCTAAAACATTGCGTTCGAGTGTTTTATTCCTCTTACGCCGCAGCGAGTATCCAGAACAATGATCGTACTGCTCATCCATTTAGAGTTACAGATCGTCGTCTTACCGAGAAACCGCAAAGAAGCGTAAAAACTCCTCGGTCACGAAGGTGTCGGAAAACTCAACCTCACGGCTTTACCTCCGACTGTTACAAAGCGCTGACACTGGAGACTCCTTCCGTACGTGTTAAATGACGGAAAACATCACCACGTCAGCGATTACACGCGTTTCCTGTGGAGTCCCTGTGAATGAGCCGTTACTATAGAAATGATAACGTATTCAATTTACAGGAAATTACTCGACAGCCTCTGTTCTGAGACGAACTGTGGACTCACAGCATGTAACCTAAACAATTTTCAGTACGTAATTCGAGGAGCATTTAGGAGAGACAGACTCGCATTACTCGTCCCGACGGTCTACACGCTATATATAACCCACATTTCTAGAATGTACCTGCGAACAGGCCTCGGTAGCCGCTTTCAGTCCAGATACTCTTCATTACGAGCCATGTGGAGGAAGGCTTCTTCGGAGGAGCTGTAAAAATAAATAAATAAATCAATAAATAGATAAATAACACCTTATTAAAATTCTGGTCTAACTTCAGCTTGGACCGATGCGTATTTTTCCTCCACGTACCTCCGAGAAGCTCGGTTTCTCCCAGCTCGATCTGCCTGCGCGTTTTCACCACATCGAACGGCAGCGTCGTGATCGCAGCGATCTGCAGGTAACAGGCACGTTACACTTTATATCGCGCAGTCGTAGTAAAACAAATCAACACCGGGGTGCCGCGATGAAGCGCACGCGTGTCCCTGATAACGCCACGAACAAACCGTTACGATTTTCACACGGAAACTAATCTGTCCCGAAGACGTTGGAAAACGATCCAAAGCGCCGACACTGAAGACTCCTTCCATGACGAAATGTCTCCTTACAGAAAATGTCACCAAAATCTGACGTACGAGTCCCTGCGAATGAGCCGTTACTATAGAAACGAGCGCATCAATATAATCCTACCTAGATACTTAACCCAAATCTTCAGACCAATCAGAATCGAGGACTGAACAGAATCGTCGTATAAGAAGATCGATCTAAAAAACGGACGCGTCCCGGTCCAGGTCCGTTAATAATACATTTGGTGGATGAATATATTAAGACGTTTTTCATTTCTGGATGAAAAATATGCACGTATGTATCGGTGTTGAAATATCAGGAACCCGAGAAGAGGACACAGACTGCGGTTTGGATCGCTCTCTGCGTGGTGTAGAGTAACTCATTAACACGCTGAAGCCCTGCGTGTTCAACACCACCGCTCCGATCTGATTAGAGAAGGAAAGCAGATAAGATAAACCGCACAGGTTCGAAAACATTCAGCAAAATGTTATTCATAATTAATTCTAACCCCCGACACCCCCCCGCCCCCGGCCGAGAACGAAGAGGAGATACGATTTGTCGTTTTTATGACGATTTCAGACCACGTACGAGTACAAGCGCATTTGTTTTTGGGTTTTTTTTTTTTTTTGGTACTGAAATGATTAACCTAGTAATTACTCAAATCAGTGCAGGTTGATGATTAAGGCGTTACGGCTTTTAAATAATATCTTTAACAGAGAGCGCGTAGATCATTAATCGACGACCTGCACCTCGACTCGAGAGCAAAGTGTAGTAGGAACCTTCATTTATTTATTTATTTGACCAGGATAAAATCTCATTGAGATATAACGTCTATACTCGAGGTTATTTACAAGTGTTCCTATAAGCTGTTCAGACCTTCTTTATTTCCCCCAGGCTCAGACCTACAACCAGAAATGCCAAGCTGAACAATGTCCTCTGAGTGAAGATTGTAATGTTCCTTTTTTTTTTTAATTTTTTTTTTTTTTAACAGAGACGAGTAAGTAGATAACAAGGCACATATCAAGCGGCGTCGTACAATAAGTTCAGAACCAGTACGAACCGGTGTAGACGCTGACCAAATGACTCGCGCGTGTCTCAACTGAAGTGCTCACTCACACGAATGAGACGGTATATCTACACGCTCGACGCTTACTAGACGCTCGCGAGTACCTCCGAGTGTATGTCTAGTAGGGATGGGCGATATAGCGGTAGAAATTCTCCCTACGATAAGAACGAGTCTTTCCGTGATAATAATAATAATAATAATAATAATAATAATAATAATGATAAAGCCTAGTCGATGACGTGTTTCTGCGTGCGACCCGTTCCCAGCTCACGTGCAGAGCGAGAACGAGTACACGGCGGAGGGCGGGTGTGACGCTGAAGAGGAGTCCATCGCTAGACGAGGAGCTACTGTACCGCTACGATCTGGAACTGGTTCGCTTACAGAAAACCAGTTTTACTTTTAGACCGATGTTTGTGTTTCTGAGGCTCTCAAGACGGCACGCAGCGGTCACTTGGGGCCGAAACACTGGTGAACGGTACTAGATTTATATCGTCACTGATATCGTATTCGCGATAAATACCAGAAAATATCCTGATACAGTTTTAAGTCCATATCGCAGATCCTTAGTACACGCGTCACGGCACCTCGCGCTCGTTTTTACCGAGCACGCTCGCTGACGCCGCGCTGTACGCGCCTTCTCTTCTCTCCAGCTCGACCCGATCGCCTGCGTTTCACGTCGTCTGTTCACTAGCAGGACGTCATGAGCTAGAATTGTGTCACACAATATCGCCTGGTCGTTATCGGAGCGTTTTTACGAGCACGGAATTGCTCCAGACACTAGATTTGTTCATGTTGTTGTTGTTATTGTTATTTATTTTTATACTCACAGCTCCGGAAACGGCTCCTGCTGCGAAGCTGATGTTGAAAGAAGCCTGCGGTGTTCTGTATCTCTCACACAGCGCTGCTTTCATCAACTCATAATTAAACCAGTACATGGCTGAAAAACACACACACACACACAGTCGGTACTCTCTTTTAAGTGCAGGAAGGTGAGGTTTTGTGTGTGTGTGTGTGTGTGTGTGTGTGTGTGGACTGACCAGAGAAAGGGACGTCTCGGAGCACGGTGGGTCCCCACCCCCTCCACAGCGAGAGCACGCCGCTCTGAGCCACGGCCGATCTGATACACACTCGCAGCTCGCTGTACGACACACGCCGTGACTGCACCTTAGTGCGCACCAACTCCAACGGGGTGATCACTGTGACCGCGCCCACTGCACCCCACACACACACACACACACGTCAGATAGGCATGTAGCTCCACCGCCAATGTATGCATGTAAATAAATAAATAAATAAATAAATAAATAAATAAATAAATGGACTCACGTCTCGCCAGACCCCCGGCGATGATGGATACGTAGTTGCTGTGGTAACCGAGGCCGTAACACATGACGTCCTTGAGCTGATCATAACAAGTGAAGTAGATGACTGTGGTAGGAACCGCCATCACACTACACACACACACACACACACACACACACACACGATTAATTGTCTATAACACGAGCTCTGTAAGGAGACATTTATTTAACATCTATGGAAGGAGTCTCCAGTGTCAGCGCTTTGTAACAGTCAGTGGTAAATGCTGTAAGGTTCAGTTTCCCAAAATCTTCGGGACACGGGAGGAGTTTACGCTTCTTTACGTCAATACGACAAGCTGCGTTTTTTATCTTATTAACAACAGAGTGAATAAAGAGACGCCGGTGAGGGAACGCTCTGCTGTTTATAGCTGCTAGAACACGAGTGAGAACGGGAACTAACTCCTTTCTCAGACAATCCACAACAGGAAAGGTTACTGTAAATGGATAAAAAGCATGACGTGATGTTCGGTAATAAACTGTGATATAAGAGGAATAAAAACACGTCCGGATGTGCTGTTATTCCCTACGGAAACATTCTCAGGTGTTTTCTTCCATCATGACTCACAGTGTAGGAGGAAGGCCGCTCCACAGAGAGCGCAGACCCTCCGAGCGAGTGATTTTCACAAACGCATCCTTAAAAAAAAGAAAAATAATAATTAATAAGTGAGTTTTTGCTATTGAATGAAGGAACACATGATTAGAAAGGTGTGTGTGTGTGTGTTTGGGGCTTACCAGTGTCCCGTTGAAGTGAGTGGGTGTTTTGTACCAGGCGCTGCAGGCCGTGGTGTTCTGGCAGACGTAGATGTGGTCCATCAGTCCGTTACAGTACAGAAAACACTTCCCTGAAATTCAGAATGAAAACACGCCGGGTTAAACCAACAAATCATGTAAACACCAAGAGTCACGCAAACACACACATCCTGCAGATTCAAATGTTAAAAAGATACAAACAATATGATCTAGAGATTTCGCTTTAAATAATAAAATGCAATACTAAGACTGACAGGCCCAGAGGCCACACCTCCTTTTGTGGGACTGACAAAGAGGCCATACCTCCTTTATTGGGACTTCCACAGAGGCCACTCCTCCTTTATTGGGACTTCCACAGAGGCCACACCTCCTTTATTGGGACTTCCACAGAGGCCACTCCTCCTTTATTGGAACTGGCACAGAGGCCACACCTCCTTTATTGGAACTGGCACAGAGGCCACACCTCCTTTATTGGAACTGGCACAGAGGCCACACCTCCTTTACTGGAACTGACAGAGGCCACACCTCCTTTATTGGAACTGCCACAGAGGCCACACCTCCTTTACTGGAACTGCCACAGAGGCCACACCTCCTTTTTGGAACTGACAGAGAGGCCACACCTTTATTGGAACTGCCACATAGGCCACACCTCCTTTATTGGAATTGACAGAGGCCACACCTCTTTTATTGGAACTGCCACAGAGGCCACACCTCCATTATTGGAACTGCCACAGAGGCCACACCTCCTTTATTGGAACTGCCACAGAGGCCACACCTCCTTTACTGGAACTGCCACAGAGGCCACACCTCCTTTATTGGAACTGACACAGAGGCCACACCTTCACCGAGACTGACAAGCAGAGGCCACAGCTCGTTTGAATTACAGACACACCTCCTTCACTGGGATTGCCAGGCACAGAGACCACACCTACTTTTGGGGGTTGATATATTGAAAATGACAAGCACAGAGGCCATGCCTCCTTCACTGGAACTAACAGGCAAGAGGCCATGCCTATTTTGGAAATGATCGAGGCCACGCCTCCTTCACTGGGATTGAAAAATTTGTCTGCTTGTTTATTTTATCTAATTTCATTGATTTATTTATCAAACAATTGAAAATCTAAAATATCTTCTTTTTAACCGACAAACAAATGTAGAAAATAAAACGATGAATGCGTATACGTTTTGTTTTCGGATCTAAAGCACGCCGCTTTATTTCAGTTCTGTATGTGTTCGGTGTCCTGTGGTTTCTCAGGACCAGAGCGGATGCTCAGAAACGAGGGCAGCGACCCAAACGGAGATAAGAGCAGCTATAAATAAATCACACGAGCAGCCGTGAGAGTAAATAAACCCGGCGTGGAGAGACTCCCGCTGCTTATCAGCTAAATCTCTACAAGTTTAAGGTTAAACCCTGAACTGCAGTGTGTTTAACCTCAGCGTGTGTGCAGTTCCTGCTGAATCACGGACCGGTTCTGACAACTTTTATCAAGAGTACAATCAGTCCCGGTCTACAGTTTTGTTGTTGTTGTTGTCCTGATGAATGGAGTTATTTAGATCTTATTTAAATTTGTGCTGCAGGGACAGGGAGAAACTGATGAATAAATGAAACGCATAAACGAACATTAATCCTGATGGAGGTTTAGATCAGACGAGATCCGGTGCTTGTACGTTTGTCAGATAAAACGTGTTGAGTTTTAGTTCACGTGAAGCTTTAAGGTTAATGCGAGAGCTAGCGAGGTTAAAGGCAGCAGGCGGAGCGTCGGTGCACTTTACTTACACTTCGGGAGACGAGGCTTTCTCTTCCACACACGAGAATCCGCTGGTAATGCTGTGAGAGAGAGAGAGAGAGAGAGAGAGAGAGAGAGAGAGAGAGAGAGAGAGACAGAGAGAGAGAGAGAGAGACAGAGAGAGAGAGAGACACACACACACACACACACACACACACAGAGAGAGAGAGAGAGAGAGAGATACATTTAGCAAGAGACAAGAGGAAACGAGAGAGCAATAGAGACAGATAGAGAGAGAGAGAGAGAGAGAGAGACATTTAACAATAGAGACGCAGAGAGAGAAAGAGACAGACAGACAGACAGAGAGGGGGAGGACAGACAGAAACAAACAGACAAAGAGACAGACAGAAAGAGAGACAGAGAGACAGACAGACAGAGAGACAGACAGACAGAGAGACAGGCAGAGAGACAGGCAGAGAGACAGGCAGAGAGACAGGCAGAGAGACAGGCAGAGAGAGAGAGACAGACAGAGAGAGAGACAGACAGATGAGGCAGTATTATTATGCATTAACAGCAGAAGCTGAAGCACTGGCGTATGGAAAGCAGCATGTAGCGGTGTTTATGTTTCACAGCTGAAGTTAGAATTCTGTAACAGATTCAGATTACAACACACATCAGTACATTAACACAACACAACACACACACACACACACACACCAGTACATTAACACAACACACACACACACACACACACACACACACCAGTACATTAACACAACACACATCAGTACATTAACACAACACACACACACACACACACACACACACACACATCAGTACATTAACACAACACAACACACACACACACACACACACACACCAGTACATTAACACAACACACATCAGTACATTAACACAACACAACACACACACACACACACACCAGTACATTAACACAACACACACACACACACACACATCAATACATTAACACAACACAACACACACACACACACCAGTACATTAACACAACACACACACACACACACACACACACACCAGTACATTAACACAACACACACACCCATATCAGTACATTAACACAACACACACACACCAGTACATTAACACAACACACACCAGTACATTAACACAACACACACACACATCAGTACATTAACACAACACACACACACACACACACACACACACACACACACACACACACCAGTACATTAACACAACACACACACCCATATCAGTACATTAACACAACACACACACACACACACACACCAGTACATTAACACAACACACACACACCAGTACATTAACACAACACACACACCCATATCAGTACATTAACACAACACACACACCCATATCAGTACATTAACACAACACACACACACACACACACACCAGTACATTAACACAACACACACACACCAGTACATTAACACAACACACACACACACCAGTACATTAACACAACACACACACACACACACACACCAGTACATTAACACAACACACACACACACACACACACACACACACATCAGTACATTAACACAACACAACACACACACACACACACACACACACCAGTACATTAACACAACACACACACACACACACACACACACACACACACACACCAGTACATTAACACAACACACACACACACACACACACACACACCAGTACATTAACACAACACACACACACACACACACACACCAGTACATTAACACAACACACACACACCAGTACATTAACACAACACACACACACACACACGTACATTAACACAACACACACACACACCAGTACATTAACACAACACACACACACACACACACACACACACACACACACACACACCAGTACATTAACACAACACACACACACACACACACACACACACACACACACACCAGTACATTAACACAACACACACACACACACACACACACACCAGTACATTAACACAGCACACACACACACCAGTACATTAACACACACACACACACACACACCAGTACATTAACACGAGTACATTAACACAACACACACACACACACCCCAGTACATTAACACAACACACACACACACACACACACCAGTACATTAACACAACACACACACACACACACACACCAGTACATTAACACAACACACACACACACATCAGTACATTAACACAACACACACACACACACACACACACACACACACACATCAGTACATTAACACACACACACACACACACACACACACCAGTACATTAACACGAGTACATTAACACAACACACACACACACACCCCAGTACATTAACACAACACACACACACACACACACACCAGTACATTAACACAACACACACACACACACACACATCAGTACATTAACACAACACACACACACACATCAGTACATTAACACAACACACACACACACACACACACACCAGTACATTAACACAACACACACACACACATCAGTACATTAACACAACACACACACACACATCAGTACATTAACACAACACACACACACACATCAGTACATTAACACAACACACACACACACACACACACACACACACACATCAGTACATTAACACACACACACACACACACATCAGTACATTAACACAACACACACACACACACACACACACACACACCAGTACATTAACACAACACACACACATCAGTACATTAACACAACACACACACACACACACACATCAGTACATTAACACACACACACACACATCAGTACATTAACACAACACACACACACACACACACACACACATCAGTACATTAACACAACACACACACACCAGTACATTAACACAACACACACACACCAGTACATTAACACAACACACACACACCAGTACATTAACACAACACACACACACACACATACATTAACACACACACACGTACATTAACACACACACACACACACATACATTAACACACACACAAACACACGTACATTAACACACACACACACACATCAGTACATTAACACAACACACAAGTACATTAACACAACACACACACAAGTACATTAACACAACACACACACACCAGTACATTAACACAACACACACACACCAGTACATTAACACAACACACACACACACACACATACATTAACACACACACACGTACATTAACACACACACACACATACATTAACACACACACAAACACACGTACATTAACACACACACACACACATCAGTACATTAACACAACACACAAGTACATTAACACAACACACACACGTACATTAACACAACACACCATCAAACAAGTTCAGCTGCATTCTCACTGAAAAGTTCATTTAACATGAAATACAATCCCATCGTGTTCAATCAGACCTGAGTCGCTTTCACACTGGAGTGTGTTCATCACATCAACACACACACACACACACACACACACACACACACACACACCAGGGCAGAAGTGTACCTTTGTAGACCGGAGCCTGCTGGGACTGCAGTCTGATCTTCACCACATCTAACGGCGTTACTGAGGGACGACAAAACACAGTCAGCACTATGGCAACACTCACGTTTACACACACACACACACACACACACACACACACACACACACACAGTTTATAGAGAACGGAGAGGAGACATGGAAGTTTTCTCTAGTGGTGATTTTTTTTTCTTCTCCTCACCGAAGAGCGCGGTCAGTAACGCTCCGGCACTGGACGCCACCATCTGCTGCACTGGAGTGATGGAGGGAGACGGACCACCTGCAGGACCCTCACCCATCCTGTCCACCTGACAGAGAGAGAGAGAGAGAGAGAGAGAGAGACACACACAGAGAGAGAGGGAGACACAGAGAGAGAGAGAGAGAGATAAAAACAAAGAGTATGAGAAAGAAAGAAAGAAAGAAAGTAAGTAAGATGATTCTTTAGACAAGCACATTCTTCAGTCTTAGACTAAACTCCAGAATTATTGGCACCCTTCATTAAACGGAACAATAAATACATATGAAATTACACACACACACACACACACACACTTTGAGCTAACATTTTAACCTGCAGTTTGTTTAAGTAGTGTTAATCAATCCGCCACACCGAGTAAATGCTGCTCTTATTACAAGAATGACTTTATTAGTTTAGCTCAGTTGAGTGGAAGATTCATCACTGTGTGTTAGATTTATTTTATACAACGACTTTTAATCACGCTCTTGAAGAGTGCAAATAATTCTGGATCTGCCGAGACAGAGCCACTGGGGTTCGGGCTGAAGTTCAATCTTTGGAGAAGTTTGATTTGAGACTTTAAGTTGTTTAAAAAATACTGAGGTGTGTGTGTGGAGGATCAAAAAGATGGGTTCTGACAGCATGGAAAATAAATAAACCCCGCCCCTAGTGCAAGTGACATCTGCACAGGGTGATTTCTGTCCTTGAGTGTTATGTACAGAGGGAACACCCTTGACACTGATAGGTTATCTTCACCCAACACACACTCTTACTCTTTCTCTCTCACACACACACAGTCTCTCTCTCGGAACAGGACCTCACACATTCTGCACATTAGTCCAGCTCAACACAACACTCCTGAGATTATTTTGTTTAAATGGACGGCGTTAGAGAATCGTGAATACAGAATGATTCGTTTCCAGCAAAAGAATCACGGCATCCATTATATTACGCATTTTGAATCGACTCCCAGTGTTCGCCTAAAAGAGCCAGTTCAAAAGAGTCGACTCGTTCGTGAACAAAACTTGACTGCTCTGATGTAAACTTGTAACGTTTTACATTTCCATCCTTTGTTGTTGTTGTTGGGTTTTTTTGGACAGAGATTCAAAATCAGTTTTCTACATTTGATGTTCAACCTACCGGCATCTGTAAAAATCTAAATGACCAAAGTAGTAATCGACTCAACACTGTTATTCTCATGGCTAAATTCTTTATTCACAAAACGTTAACATCTGATTTTGTTGTCTTTTGTGTAGTATTTATCTGGAAGTGTATAATGCCTTAAATGCTTTAGTTAATCCAGGTGAGTTAATTCATGATTTTAGCTAATCCAGAGGAGTTAATTCATGATTTTAGCTAATCCAGAGGAGTTAATTCGGGATTTTAGCTAATCCAGAGGAGTTAATTCGGGATTTTAGCTAATCCAGAGGAGTTAATTCGGGATTTTAACTTCTCCAGAGGAGTTAATTTGGGATTTTAGCTAATCCAGAGGGGTTAATTTGGGATTTTAGCTAATCCAGGTGAGTTGATTCAGGATTTTAGCTAATCCAGGTGAGTTGATTCAGGATTTTAGCTAATCCAGGTGAGTTGATTCAGGATTTTAGCTAATCCAGGTGAGTTGATTCAGGATTTTAGCTAATCCAGGTGAGTTGATTCAGGATTTTAGCTAATCTAGGAGTTAATTCAGGGTTTTAGTTCTTCTAGAGGAGTTAATTCGGGATTTTAGCTAATCCAGGTGAGTTGATTCAGAATTTTAGCCAATCCAGGTGAGCTGATTCACTGTTTTTGCTAGTCAGATTTAGTTAATTCAGGATTTTATCTAATCTAGAGGAGTTAATTCATTAGTATGTTTGCTAATCCAGCATTGTAAACAGAGTATATTAACTCAACCAGGCGGGTTAATTCACTATATTAGCTAGCCGAGGTGTATTAGTGGATCACTCTACACACCCCAGCCGTGTTCACTGGCGATACTTTATCATTTGAGCGCATTAAGTCGCTGTTTTTAGCGGCACTGGGGTGTTAGTGGATATTATATCTCATGCGTGTGTGTTAATTCGGCATTTATAAAAAAAAACTCGGGTGTATTACTTCATTATTTTAGCTAGAGCACGTAATAAAAAAAGTCGTGCAGGGTTAAAACAGCAACACGCAACACACACACACACGTTGGTGCAGTTGCACCGGAATGTAAAGAGGATATTGTGTGTGTCGCACAGCTCTTCACCGCGTGCTGTATCCCGGACACTGACCTTTCAGAGCCACAGTTTCTGTTCTCAGGCGATGATCATGGCGTTAATCCGCTCTCACATGTAGTTTAGATCCTCCTGTCTCTCCAGCCGCCCGTTATTTCACTTCATCCATCTCACACCCTTTATTTTAAATAAACATCCTGTGTTTATCTTCCATGTCCTCTAAATTACACAGTGTACAGCAGCGCCTCACTGCGCCCCCTGCAGGCCGGAACCGGAAGTCATTTTTCCCAGTACAGCAAATCCGAAGTGTTTTGTTCCTCTTACACAACAGGAATTTGCTACCTCTTAAACGTTAGTATTATTATTAATAATACTACTACTACTAATAATAATAATAATAATTATTATTATTATTATTATTACATTTAATGTATTTGAATTTAATCATCAGCAATAACGTGGGAAATAACCGAACAATGGAAGAACGAATTGAAATGTAGTGTTTAGACTGCGTCAGAAACCACAGCTTATATTAGAGATGTTTTCAAATCAGTATCATGAGACAATGACCATTGTAAAAAGCGCTATACAAATAAAATTGAATGTCTGATTGTACCAGTGATGTGTCATTCGCAAACGAGTCGACTCCTTTAAATGAACAACGTGAACAATTCTTGCTTCACTATACAATATGTATCAGCCATCTTCACTGAGATTAGAGTAAGGCTTTGTAAACTAATACAGGACCATCACTAGTCATAACTTTATCTATTATGGAAGGCGGGGGGGGGGGGGGGATGAGTCGTTTAGGATCTGAAAGAGTCGGCTCTTATTGGTGAGCCGAGTAAAAAGATTTGTCTCGCTGTAATATACTCATCAAATCAAATCCCACAATGCACTGCAGACTGGAAGTTTAATGGGGGGGGGGGGGGGGCGTTGAGTCGTTTGGCATCTGAAAGAGTCGGCTCTTATTGGTGAGCCGAGTCAGATTATTTGACTCGCTGTAGTATACTCATCAAATCAAATCCCACAATGCACTGCAGCCTGTCAGTCTAATCGTTTGTAGAGGAACAGCTCATTCACAGAGACTTGTTAAATAAAATAAAATGAAAAAAAATTTTAAGTGTGATATTGTATGTGATATATGGTGAACTTTTCTGTAAGATGTTTATGTAACACTTAGGAGTCTCCAGTGTCAGCACTTTGTAACAGTCAGGGGCAAGCTGACTGTTATATATAAAATATATTCGTAATGCCTCAGTTTCTTCCTTCAACACCACAAGACGTGCACTAGAATATCCAGAAGATGCTGTACAACTTTATATATATATTAAAAAAACAGCAATGCAAAACAATTGTGGCATTGCAATTGCCAATTCATGTAGTTTTGCGCAAAATGCATCGCACATTTTGAAAAAAGCTGCAGCAAAACCAAACGTTTTTGGCCTTAACAATTGCAAAAACTGAGAAATCCTCTACAAACCGGTCACAGAATTACAGTACAATAATAATATTCTGGCTATTTATTGGAGCTTGTTTTTTATTATTATTATTATTCCTGGACTTTCCACCAACCAAACAGTTCCAAAGTGACACGGATATTGGTGGGATATTTTTCACATTTAATTCAATGTTAAAAAAACAAAAAAGGGGTGTTATTTTGAAAACCACTGGTCTAATATGAAAAATTAATCAGTACGACTGTGTAAATTTTGTCAAAAGAAGTGAGCACAAGTGTACCTATCCACCCTCCCAACAGCTGTGTTAGTGTGAAGTGTAGCAGAAGGGGCGGAGCCATCAGAAGTTATTGTGAAGTGGTTCCTGTGGAGGATCTACTGTTCTGAAAACTCGATGACATACTACACAGTCATTTCTGTTTATTCCAAAAGATTCAGCATTTAATTATGAGAAACACAAACCAATAATTTTATACTACGGTGTTACAGATGGGCGATATAGACGAACTCCAATATAGACTACCATATATTTCATGGCATTTGTCGCTATAACAAAATAAAAGGTGACATGAAACTAGAAACATTCAACAGTAGCTTTTTCGCCTGAATCCCATCAATATACATTCTCGAGAGCCTTGCAAACTAACGCTGATCCAAAAAATAAATAAATAAAAGTCAAACTTAATCCTGAACATCAAATACTACACGTTGTATCCGAAGTACTTCTATATTACAGATGAGGCTCCTCTTTTGGGAATTAATCCTCATCGAGGGTTGTAACTCTGCTTTGTGTCATGCTCGGTCTCGCTATACATGGGAGATGCTCAGGTCAGTATCGTGGGATGACCATCATGGGGAGGAACTGTACTGAAAACTGGACTTCCTGATTCTCATAACAATAATAATAAAAACACCAGCAAATAAAAAGACAAATAAACAATGGAGGGATTTTTACAACTTTATTAGAGAAACCATTGAATGCCTAGAATCGGAGCTTCTGGAAGAACCATTTGTTCTTGCCGGTCTTGTACCTGTAAGAAAAATGAAAGAAAAAACAGAGTCACTGCAGCGAATCCACTGGACACGTGTATTATACATCAGGACCAGAGATTAAACACGCACCTCTCCTCAAACTTGACCTTGGCCTCCCTCCTGGCTTTGCGTTTCAGAGCGGGATCCCTGAACACGTCCTTGTTGACGATGGTTTTGTCCAGAGGAATGTCAACCGAGTACCTACAGAGAGTCCAGAAATCAGATTTGAGCTTTTTAATAAAGCAGATGAAGAGCAAAACCACACACACCAACAGTCAAAAGTTTGTGGACACCTGACCGAAATGTTCTCACGATCTTAAAAACCTTCTGATCTAAAGGTGTGATTAAACGTGTGAAATCGGTGTCGTAGACAAAAATATAACCGTGCCGACGTATTCATTCCTTTCATTAGAAAACATTTTATTTACAAAAAATACATTTTTAAACGGACGACTCAGAGCGAAATATTCTGAAAAGCAGCAGATAAGAGTCCAGCGTCGGTGTGAACTCCTTTAATACGATTTAAAAAGCATCTCAGGGAAATTCCTCAAGAAATCAGGTGGGAGAACGGCAAGAATACATTTCGGTAAATTCTAGGCGAAAAGGGCGTCGACTTTGAAGACGATAAAATATTTAATTATTTTGGATTTTTTTAAAATCACATAATTCCCATAGTTCCATTTGTGTTACTCCAGAGTTTTGAAGACTTCATTATTATTCTAAAATGCATGGGGGGGGGGGCTTCTTCGACCAGTTCCAATGTTTTCACCAAAGTGACCGTGTAAGTGAACAGCAGGCCAAACGTGTCCTACTTTTGACTAAAGAACTATAAAAGATCTTTTATTTCCAGCTTAGAGAACTACATACTACACTCATCCTTTTAAGATTACACATTACATGGTACAAGATCTCGATAATATCATGAAGATCTGAATTTTATAACACAATATGTGCAATAGTGCATGTACTCCAGGTCCATCATCCTAACTCCACACCCCCGGCACTGACAGAGGCCTCGGCTGCAGAGTAAGTTTGGAGTTGATGAAACATGAAACCAAACTAATCCGAGCCGGGTTAATTAAGGTGAGCATGTTTCAGGACACTGGTTATCAACTGTCTCAGCCAACCCAGGTTTTAACCCTGAACCAGCATTCGCTCAGCAGGTAAAAGCCGAGCCATTGCAGGAAACAGCCGATAGTAACGTTCAAGATGGAAAAACGCACGTGCATTCTTCTGGTTGAAGAGCGAGAAATTGTGTGGAAATATGAGGAATTTAAACCCACATTAACCACAAAAATCTCACCGTTTCGCCCGCCAAAGCTCGACAACGCTGCAGATTTGTGTAAAAGTTTACTTTAAGACTCACAACGAGAATAAACGGACTGAAAACGTATAACCGACATATTTCGTGTAAATTCATTTAATATAAATATTTATTATTTTAATCAATCAAATAAATATAAATTTGTGACAATATATTAGGACAGGAATAAAGCAGCTGCATGAAAATATGCACTACTCCACAAAGCAACACTTACAATCTGCGGTACAGTAAGGGGCATGGCATCGGCGTGTCAGAGTTTAAACCGGCGTAGATAAACTATACCGTCTGCTGAAAATCCATATCTTTTGAACAGATGCTCGTCGGGAAAACCAGGGGATTGTGTCTGTCCCTAAAAGTTCTTTGGTTTCCAAGTATCCTCCTTATTATTTGCGCTCCACAGGATTTATATCACTTTACTCGCAGCTGATTGGTCCAAGTTGGGGTTGAGCTCTCTCAGACCCGCTCCGGAGCAGGTTAGCCGTGTAGAGCACGTTATCATGGCGAAGAAAACCGCTAAAAGCCCAAATCAATACACCGTCTTGAGACGGAAAAAAACAGGAGTTTGCTCAAACTAAACACAAACTTACCTGCGCAGCCACCGAAGCCGGTTTCGTGAAACAGGCGTGGGAATATTACAATTTGTTCAGGATACAAAACGAGTGAAAGGGCGGGCCGAGATACAGCACAAGTTATTTTCGCTGATGCTGAAGTTGCAGACGTTTAAACGATCCGACTCAATAGCCGTCGCTGCAGCCGCGTTAATCAGCCCTCACTTAGCTCCAACTACATTTACCGTCACATATAGACAATATTAATCACTCCAGGATTCCGCCATGTTTAAATTAACGCAGACTCGAGGGAAGGCCGCAATATTCAGAGGAGCCTGCGAGTTGGTGTTATGTGACGTCATCGGCCAAAGCCCTCTTCAATTCACGTGCATCGAACACGAGTAGAGCTAAAAGGTCTCGTTTACATATAAACCATCACTGCAAAAGACTATTTCGCCCAATTCAAGTAGTTTTCCGGGGGGGAAAAAAAAAAAAAAAAAAAAAGATGCACATTTTGAAAAAAGCTGCAGCAAAATGAAGTATTTTTGTCAGCAACAAAAGTATTTTTTTTTTAAAGCTAATTTTATATCCTCATTTTCTTTCGGCTCAAAGAATTAACCACAATCTCCTATTCTCCATTCTTCTCCCATGAATGAGAGAAGATCGCATGAAGAGGATTTTGAAAGATAAGCTGTAGTCACTACTTCATTATTATTATTATTATTATTATTATTATTATATTATAATTGACAATGGCAACCTAGCAGTCATCATTAACAAACGAATCTCAATCCTACTGCATATACTGCAACGCAATCGAGTCGCTAGACGACCACGTCCTTACAATTAAAAAGAGAAAAATACGGAATTATAGTTCTTTACTAGTTCTGAGTGCGAGAGACCTGGGAAATAAACCACACCACCGTCCTCAAACAAGTTAAGATTACGTGACGCGACCACCACACAAGTCTCCTGTAATAGAAATTGTTCGTTACTATAGAAACGATAGATTACGACGCTATCGCAGACAGAGTTAAGCAGCTCAGCGCACAAGCGAGAAACAGAAGAAACTAGCATCCATCTTGGAACAAATCAGCAACACGCCAGCGCACGCTCCATCAGAGACGAAAACATACAAACTCCATAATCATGAGCTGAGAAACAGGACAGCAACATCTGTAAGGTTCTCAGTGACCCAAGCAGGAACCAAACACATCAGCACCAAGAACAGGGAAGAGAAGGAAATGTACTGAATCAGATCATTTGCTGTGATTTGTTGCTTCTTTGTCGTCGTCCCCCCCCACCAGTGACATCGTAAACAAGGTCAGTGAACCCCTTTTACGTGGAACTTAACAGATAGATGGGTTTTATTTCGTATTAACAAACTCAAATACTTGATGAAACGGCATATCTTCATGGCTTCACGTACCTGGTTGGCATCAGGTGGTTGTAGTTGAACACCTTAACGAAGGCCTTAATCTTGGACCTCTTAGCCACCTTCTTCTTGCCCATGGTGGCGGTGACTTTGCGGGGGTAACGGTCAATACCCGAGACCAGGGCGTGGCTGTAAGGGCGGTCAGCGGTGCCGTCGTCAATATTCTTTAAAACGAAGACAAAACAAAAAAGAGAGTGAGAAACGTGAGATTTAAGCAACTATACACGGAAATACAGTGCTTATTGTAATGATCGTAAATCACCGAATTACTGATCCACCAATAATCCACACCAGCGCTCTAAGCCTTAACAGTCACCCGTGATTAGATTTACTTCATGATCAGACTTGCATAGATGGAATTGGAAGTATCCAAGTTTAACATGATGTAGCCACTTACAGACTTCGTAAAGAGTACATCAGTCCTGGGATTAGTGTTACTGTCACAAAGTGTCCTATTCCTCTCATACCACAGCAAAGGAGGAAGCAATTTGCCAACTATTACAGTTTTTGTAAACATCATGTTACCGAGAAAACCCACAGAAGCATAAACTTCTCTGTCCTGACACCGGAGACTCCTTCCATAGATGTTAAACAAACATCTTCCTTTTAATTAAATAAATAATAATAAATGTTTGCGAAGGAGCTGTTACTACAGAAACGATAACGTATCAGTGTACTAACAAACCTGTGTGTGAGGAATAAATAAAATAAAATCCCAGACATTGATGCATACCTTGACGATGACGGCTTTGCGTCCGGCGTAACGTCCAGCCAGGACCATCACCACCTTCCCGGGTTTCATGAATTTGCCCATTTCTGAAAACCAAATAAAGACAACACAACCTTTAAGATCTTTAAAATGCAGAAGAAGAAGAAAGAAAGAAAAATACACAATCCTCTTCAATGACAATCTTAAAAGGATCTTCTTGTAAGATATTTCTACATCACAAATGCTGAATTTGCGTGCCCATACACCTATAAACAGGTAGTTTCTCACGCGTGGTCCTTTATTCCTTCAATAACAAACCTGCCACCTTATTCACAAAGCGTTCATGACTTTAAAACCATGTACAAACTTTAAATATTCAACATGCACGAGGGATAAACATCACGCGCTATATAAATGTTAGCCACCCGACTTCAGCAAGCCGAGATAACACACTACACACAAGTAGGATTTAAAAAAGGTTAGCCGTTATTTGAATATTTTAACATGTAGTAGTTTGCTTTAAAGCGAATAAAGTTTAAATTAAACACAGCATGACAGAAAGGCAAACCAGCCGCCATATTTATCACCGACTCTGAGAAGCGCGAGAGGCATCTCAAGTTACCTTTAACATATATATTTTTGTTATAAAAGCAACAAATTTACACAAATAAACATCCAGAACTCAAGATTAACATCTTTACTAAGCAACTAACGCGCAAAAACGGGCAAAGGTGTTTATTTATTCGTTGATGGAAAGGGATTATGAAATGGTCTAACACTTACTGATGGCTTCCAATGGCCGACGATAACAAGAAAGGAAGTAGGCAGAGCGCGCGTGACCCTTGACACCAGAGGAACGTGACGTACTTCCGCTTAGATTTTTTATTTCCTGGAGTAGCGCTATCTGATGGCAGAGAGCTAGCATCTCAGTTATAAGCTTTATTATTATTGTTATTTTAAAATAAAAAAAACCTTAGATTTTAAATTATATATATATTTAGTAACTAAGCAACCATTTACCCCACACTTTCTTATAAACGTTCTGTTTTTAAAGAAAAAATACGCTGTAATAATTTTACTCAACTTGTAGAACCATTTCTATTTGGTCTAAAAACTACACATTCCATAAAACCGAGCTAGCGATAGCATGAAGCTAATATTTGCCCAATTGAAGATTAGTTCGTCTGTGGCAGCCATGATATCTCCTAATATTTTTTATCAATATCATTAAGATTCAAATTTAGAAATTTAAAAATTAATGTTTAATTCTGATATTTGACTAGATTTTAGTTATATTTTAATTTTAGATTTTTATATATAAGGTACATGTCAAAAACTATGCTGGAGGTGACCTACAATGAAGAAATATATATATAAAAAATAAATAAACTGAAAGTTTTATATGTTTATACTTTCAAAAAATATCTTAACACTTGGTATTTTTTTTTATCTATTCCCATAGCACAAAATGAATGGAAAAAAACAACAAACTAAACCTTAAACAACTAAAACTTTTTTAAAAATAAATAAATAAATAATAACGAAAAGTATGATTTAAAAAAGAAATCCTAGCATGATATCAAATTGCTTTGAAGTATTTAATACAAAAAAAGATTGATTAAATGAAATCAATGGTAAAAACAAAACAGACTAAACTTCAAGTTCCCATCAGCCCCTTCATGATTTTTTTTATTAATACAGCAACTGAATCAACCTGAATCAAATATATTTTCAAGTACAATACATAATCCTTCTATCTTACGCGCACGCGCACACACACACACACACACACACACACACACACAAAGGGGGGGGGCAAAAGAATAAAAAGTTAAATTAAAAATCTAATAACAATGATGCTAAAGGAAATGGGAAGTAAAGATCAACTAAAGATAAATGACATTTTATGAACCATGATGACATCAACACGCACACAAACGCAAACGAACATATCCGACACTAATAAAAGATTTATTCAAAGGTGGGGAAAAAATAAAACAAGAAGGTGCAGGTCTGATGATGCACATCATCTGAGAAAAAGGAACCAGAAACCGAATGAAATAAATAAAACTAAATGCGCAACACATGTATTCATCACATCCGGGGTTCTTTATCAAACTGGTCCATAAAAATATACCTTTAACTTTTCTCAAGAAAAAAAAAGAAAAAAAAAAAAAAAAGAAAAAGAACTCTGCAGTAAAAAGGGTTAGTAGGGCACAGTAGTGTGGATTTACATTCAAGATTTCAGGGCAGTTCAAGGAGATTCAGCGACTGTGAAAATATACAGTATAAAAGGAACGTGACGTGAAGTCGATCGGATCAACCTGCAACCTGAAAGATGCTTAGTAGCAGCAAATAGTCAGCGCTCTCTCGCTCGCTCGCTCGCTCACACTCTCTCTCTCTCTCTCTCTCTCTCTCTCTCACACACACACACACACACACACACCTCACTTAACAGACATACAGGAGGTGAAAGAAATTCCCAGGATCACTTTAGCAAAAAAAAAATGTAAAACTTTACTGTCTCTCCAACTTCAATTCAATAAACAGGAACAAAACAATATTAAAGGTGCAGTCTGTGATTTCTAAAAGTGTTTCCAATCCTGTAACAACCCCATCATTTCACCGATCCCTTAAAACATTGTCATTTGGAACAGTGCCATGCTTTTAGCTTCACTAGTCCCCCCCCCTAAATTTCAGGTTGTCATCGTTTAAATTTTTTCCAGCCCGGAAAAAAACAACAGCACAGATTTTCTACCTGCTTTAAAACGATCTCTGAAATCTCTTTGTACGCTTTGTTTTTAAACGAAGACGTTTCTTCGGCATGTTAGTTCGCGTTTACTGTTTGTCGAGAAAAAAAACAACAGGAGGTTTCGTCTTATCCTGTCGTATACTGTGTGTCCTCTCAATAGACGCGTATATGAAAAATGAAGCTTGGAAGGAAGTAGCATGCCACTGGACAGGCCACACCCACAAGCTACGGCAGTAACGGTTGGTACTCGCCTACAAGAGGTCAACATCGCAACAAATGTGACTTGTCACTTGCTAGTATAAACCTAGAATTACCCACTCTTCATCCACTTTATTAGGAACACTTGCTCATTTATGCGGTTATCCAATCAGCCAATCGTGTTGCAGCAGCACAGCGTATACCATCGTGCAGATACAGGTCAAGAGCTTCAGGTCAGGTTCTTTAACCGTGGCGTGGATGGTGTTACCCAAAAACAAATTAAAGGAGCAGTTTTTAATATTAGGAGCCCTCTGATAAGCGTTTCTCATTTCACAGACTCCGCCCCCCTCAGCTGAAACTGCAGTATGCCTCACGTGGTGGGGGCGGAGCTTATTTCCGATATTTCAGAATATGCTGTCTTTAAAATGATGAGATTATATTCAGGTCTGGAAACACTTTTAGATATTAAACAAATCTACCTTATTTATTTATTTATTTATTTATTTACACGATTAAAAGTAAATCTTGGATGCTGATGAAATAAAGACAGTTCGTTGGTTTTAAGATCGGATCAGATCAGATCAGACATTTGGACTCTGTTCTCGTCCTCTTTGAAATAATCAGATGTCGACGGACTCAGAACGCGTCCTGGATGTTTTTGAGCTGTCGCACCGCTAAATCGACGGGTAGATCGAATTTCAGGTGGCTGAGGCGTCCCAGAATTCTTAGCGCCCCTTCGAAGCCGGTCTGCGCCATGTAGCTCCAGGGCTGGTAGTGAGTGTGGATCAGAGTCCCCGCCTTGCACAGCAGGTTGACCCAGGACACCAGCCTCTGCTCGTTCAGTGCCATACACACCAGCGCCTTGAACTCAGAGTCCGCACTGCGTTTGTAGCGTCCGTGCTCTCGGAGTACGCTGTGCACCGCCCACAGGAGCGAGTGTTTCGGAGTCACGACCGTCGAGGTTCCTCCGACGGGCAGGCTGAAGGACTGCGACAGCTGCCGAGCAGGCGATTCGGCGAAAGCTGGGCCGTTTTTCCCGCGATAATACTTAACGAAGAGCTCCCAGGGGTGCAGGGAGTCCTGCTGCGAGGATCCGGAGAATGGCAGGAGGCAGGAAATAGGCGCCAGGACCAAGCTCATGCCTTCGGAGGGCGCGTAAAGGCCGTGAGCGAGGAGGTCGCGCAGCGCCAGGGACAGATCTTTCCTCACGGCCACGACGAGGTCGTGCCGAGGTCCTGAAGGGGCGGCCGAGGGCGTCGCCGCGGACGTGTAGCTCACCACAGGCTCGTCCTGACCTGCAGGCTGGAGGCAAGAGGCGAGGAGGCGTACACGCTCCACGGCTCCCTCGAGTTTGTTCAGCAGGGGGCCGTAATCAGAAGCTCCGTCGGCTGGCGGCCATGCCTTTGGGGGCATGGTGCCTGCTGAACAGCCCAGCTGGCTCAGAGCAAAGATCTGCAGTACCGCTAAAGCACGCTGGACCAGACGCAGCCCGCTGGCACGCAGCTGTTCTGCACGCTCAGGGTCCACTGCACCGGGACACAAGGAAAACACGTCACATCGACACGTTTCACACCGAAGCTCCGAGTTTAAGAGGTTTAAGCGTTAAATGACTATCATCAGTTTTTCAGACACTGACCTTGCTTCATGCCGCCGTGTCCTCGTGGTTTGGGTCCGGTGGATTGACTCTGCTGGCTGCTCCCTCTGTCTGACAGGAGCGGGTTCCCCACTTCATCTGTGTGGAGAACCATCAGGATCAGGAGCCATTTCAACGCTGGCAAAAATCCCACTAATAAACTGTGCAGGGTTTAGCCTAAATGTTTACTGAGCTCATGTGTGTGACCCTCCTCCTCCTCCTCACCTTGTATGAAGTTAATGAACATCTCCAAATCTCTGATCTGGGTTTTGAGCTGTTCCACCAGCTGCTCTTTAACGCGCACGGGGTTGACGATCTGTGCGATGGCGGTGTCCACACGCTGTCGCAGCTCCTCGGGCGTCAGGTTCCCGATGTCCTCGTTCAGGTTCACGTCCAGCTTCTTAATCAGCTCGTCGATGATCACCTGCATCAGGAGAAGGTTCAAGTCAAAACCGTGCAAGGATTCCTGGAATAAGAAGCTCACATCTCATTTTTCGATGCCTAACTAAAGACAAAAACCTGCAAATTTTGAAGGGGGGGGGAAAATGGAGCAAAATACAGCATTTTTGGCTGCAAAAATGACCCAAATAAATAAAAACTCATTGAAATCCTGTTAATATAAAGTGGCTTTATAACAGTAGCTGGTGTTCGAACAGTTCCTTTAATCAAGCTGAGAGATTTGATGTTATTCCTCGTGCCTCTTGGGCTCCCAATCTAGATAGACCATGTTATGTGACTAAATAAGAGAGATCTCCGTTAAATCTTTTCATAATTTGGAAATTGGATGTGTGTGCTAAATTCCTAAATATACAGAGTAAACGCTGTCCAAAAAAAATATAATAATAACATTTTACTACACAAGATTCAGCCTAAACCGAAGAGGAGGACAGGAACACCACCAACATGAAACAACATGCACGAAGAGAACGTAGAAACGGTGGAGTTACTCCACGTCCCCATGGAACTCTAATCCCAGCACAGAGATCTGAAACTAGAAACTTGTCTAAATTCTGTAAAATGAAATACTGAATCAAGATGCATAAGCAAGAACGGTCATAAAAGCCATTTACGAGGACAATTATCTTCATTGTACATATAAAGCTTAAATAAACTCTTTCATACGTTTCTGCTCACCTCGAAGTTCTGATTATGACCTGGCGAATGATCTGCACGCTAATACGAATTAAACTCAGTGAATTCAGACTCCCTGATTTGTGGGATATTATGGGATGGCGCGTACCCTCTGCCTCTCCATGACGACAGACTGGGGGAGTGAGTCATAGCTGCCTTCCTGGTAGGCGAAACGCTCCAAATCATCCAACTGCACCTTCAGCTGGACAATCAGCTCCTTCTGCTTTTCTCTCTGAGCCTCCAGGCGCTCCCTCTTTTCCCTCTCGCTCTATCACACACACACAAGCAGAGAAGTGGCAGTGTGTTAAATCTATGTTATACACACACACACACAAAATCTCGTTAAAGGGTGCATTTCGCAGAGCAGGTTTGTGAATACTCACCAGCTCCTCCTGTCGAGAAAGCATGAGAGGAAGGAATGAGGAAGAAAAGCAAAACAACTGAGCATAAAACTTCATGTGAAAGATCAGATCTTTATGTACACAAAAGACCGAAACGGAAACCTACGAGCTAGAAAGGGACAAAACGTGGTTTTGTTATGATTAAAGCTAAACTTTTGGACCTTTGTTTGATCTTATACCAGGTTCAGATGTTTACTAGGTTTGGGAAGAAATGTGCTGTAAAAGTTTCCCCACAAGTACAAGAAGACAAATTCCCAAAGCAGTCCCATGGAAAAATGGTATATTATGTAGAGGGGCGCCAATACTTTTGCACCGCAGATGGACTACAGGCAGCGAAGTATATGGTGTACGGAAAGTTCCACCATCACAACCACCACCATTGGTTTCTAGTCTGTTCCCAGTAGAACCACATTCTGCACATGACCCTAGCTGAAAGCTACTGGGCCACGATATAAAGAGCTACATTTCAAAAGTGGGTTAGAACCGTCACGGGTTCCATAAAAGATTCTGAAGAACTATTAAAGAACTATTAAAGTATTGCAAAGAACTGTTTGTAAATAACCAGGATGTGATAACTTAACAAGGAACTTATTGGGAAGTTACTGATTAAAAAAGTGGAAAATACACCTAGAGAAAATTTTTTATTACATCTAGATCCCTATAGTGTTCTTTGGTTTCGTCCCTTAAAAGGTTTCATGTAGAACATTACAAGAGTGGTTTCCAGAAAGAACCCACAATCACAAAGGAGCCTTGTTGAAAGCTACTGGATGATGATATAAAGAGCTACGCTTCAGAAGAACCAGTAATAAGGTGCAGAGAACCCTTTGAATTAGAATTAGTCAAAATTTTCTCCATGTAGAACCCAACAGCAGAGTGTTTACCTGTTCCATGAGAAACCGTTGGTGTGGATGAACCTCATAACTTGGTTATATCTAGAACCCTAAAATGTGCTTTGGTTAGCCCCTTAAAAGATTCCATGAAGAACCATACAAAGACTGTTTACTTGTTCCATAAGGAACCCCTGTTGTGGATGGACCTTTTAAGCTGGCTACAACTAGAACCCTAAAATGTGCTTTGGTTAGATGCTTAAAGGTTCCATGTAGAACCCAACAACAGTATTTCCCTTTTCCATAAGGAACCCTTGGTATAGGCTGACCTAATAACCTGGCTATATATCTAGAACCTTAAAATGTGCTTTGGTTAGCCCCTTAAAGGTTCCATGTAGAACCCTACAAAGACTGTTTACTTGTTCCATAAGGAACCCCTGCTGTGGATGGACCTTATAAGCTGGCTACAACTAGAACCCTAAAATGTGCTTTGGTTAGCCCCTTAAAGGTTCCATGTAGAACCCAACAACAGTATTTCCCTGTTCCATGAGGAACCCTTGATGTAGGCTGACATAATAACCTGGCTATATCTAGAACCTTAAAATGTGCTTTGGTTAGCCCCTTAAAGGTTCCATGTAGAACCCAAGAACAGTGTGTTTACCTGTTCCACGAGGAACCTTTGTGTGGATAGACCTAATAACCTGGCTATATCTAGAACCCTGAAAGATAAAACCCTGCAACAGAGAACATCAGAGTGTTGACGCGTTTCCATGAAGGTGAAGCCAATAAACTGCGCGGAAGATAAGGCTGACTTTAGCCCATGTGGAACCCTCACCGAGTTGTGGAGCGGATGCTGCGCGCGGCAGCCCAGAACATGAGGACATCCTTTGAAGGCGAACTCCTCCAGCTCCTTCAGCATCTTCTCCTTGTCCTCCTCCTCGCTCTGTCCGTGGACGATCTGCTTGAGGCGGAACTGCACCTGGGCGAAGTGCGACGTGAGCGCCAGCAGGGATGAGTGCAGCTGCTCGTGCTCTTCCTCCAGCCGCCGCAGCCGCGTCGCCATTTCCGCCTCGCCGCCCGGAGCTCCATGTCCTTCCGGACTCTGACTGCGCTCATCCTCGGGATTAGTGACGGCGCCCACCGGAGCCCAGCGCTCACCTGCAGCCTCGCTATCCGAGGCCACCGTCTCCTCCGCCCACATTCCGGCTCTCACTAATTTATTTATTTATTTATTTAAATCTCACCTCCAGTTTTTTCTCTCTCTGTGTGTGTTTATGTTTTAGTGGCGCTTATATAATCCGATCTAATGTTTTCCTTCCAACATATGTGGCCGGTGCATCCGCCATCTTGTGACATCAGCTGTTACGTTGCGACGTGGTCACCAAAGAAACCAAGCTCTCAAATCTATGCGTGCGCTCGTGAATTCCGATTGGGCGAGAGCGTAATGACGTAACAAAAATGGCGGCCTAGGATTGGACTCCAACGTATTAACGTCAGCTACATAGAAACGCTTATTCAATGTTTGTTGTGTTTATTTCGTCCATCAGATTGCTACTGCTACTATTACTACTACTACTACTAGTAATAATAATTCTGTCATACTGATGCCATTTTGTTAACATTCAGTGTTTATAAGTAAATGATATGAACAGTGTCTTTACGTTTTATTATAACAAATGACATTAAGTCCCCAAAGTATGACATCACTTCCTCACAGATTATAAGTATTGGCACAGCGAGGAACACAATAGTTTAATTAATCTGATATTGTAAGTACTTACACACACAGGGACTCCTACAGTGAACCCTCCACATAAACAGATTTATTTATTTCTTTAATAAAAATGTTTAATTATTGACATTTATGCAACATGTCCTTTACGATAATTTCACCCACCATGGGCAATCGAAAAGTCACTGTTGAAAACAGTGCTGTGAGCAAAACTCTCATTATTTTTGACCCCTATTAACCAGGGATACACTTTAGTGTAGTGTGGGGTGAAGTGCGTGTTGTATTTTCTTTTTTTGTGAGTGTGTGTGGACACTACAGAGTTACTGAACTACAGTGGTACAGTGAACTGAGAGAGGGGGACTGTAAAGCCCACCCAGAGACCCAGAGAGAAAACTGATAGTGGTTTAGTGGTTAGCACATTTGCCTCACATCGCCAGGGTTGGGGGTTTGACTCCCGCCGCTCCGGGGGTTTCTGATGGGTACTTTGGTTTCCTCCCCTAGTCCAAAGACATGCATGGTAGGCTGATAGGTGTGTCCATCGTGTATAATGGGTGTGTGACTGTGCATGTGATTGTATGATGGATTGGCACCCCATCCAGGGTGTACCCTGCCTTGTGCCTGATGCGCCCTGGCATAGGCTCCAGGTCCCTGAAGGATAAGCGGTATAGAAGATGGATGGATGGATAATCAAATATATAATTTGGGAGCTGCTATCAATATGCAGGAGACTTCCGGGAGAGGTGGGATGTCTGCCGATGTGCGTTTACACGTTTGCGCTTTATTTTCACTGATAAAGAAAACAAAAAAAGGACGAAAGCAAATAAAAAAAACATGATGAAAAGAAAGGGGAAAAAAAGCAAAGAGAATGTAATGAAATAGAGGAAGGTACAACAGAAAGAAGGAGGGAAGGAAGGAAAAAAGAAAGAGCATGAAAAGAAAGAAAAAACAAAGAGAATGTAATGAAAAACAATTAAATAAAACTTCCAGTTCTCGCCTGGTTTCTCACAGACACTAAGCAGGGTTGAGCCTGGGTAGCACCTGGGTGGGAGACCTCCTGTGGAAAACTAAGGTTGCTGATGGAAGTGGTATTAGTGAGGCCAGCAGGGGGCGCTCACTCTGTGGTCTGTGTGGGGCCTATTGCCCCAGAATAGTGCCGGGGAGACTGTACTGTAAAAACAGCATTGTCTTTCGGAAGAGACGTTAAACCGAGGTCCTGACTCTCCGTGGTCATTAAAAATCCCAGGACACTTACAGTAAAAGAGTAGGGTATAACCCCGGGGTCCTGGCAAAATTCCCCCATTGGCCCTTCTCTACCATGGCCCCCTAATAATCCCCATCTCTGAATTGTCTACATCTCTCTCTCCTCTCCATGAATATCTGGTGTGAGGTGGGTGTACTGGTGCACTATGGCTGCCGTCGCATCCTCCAGGTGGATGCTACACACTAGTGGTGGTTGAGGAGACGCTCCCACCATACTATGTAAAGCGCTTTGAGAGGCTAGAAAAGCGCTATATAAATGTAACTGTAACTAGATTTAAAGAAAAAAGGAAAAGTAAGGAGGCCTTTGTTCTGTCAGGTCTTCTAAAAGAAAAAATTATTGGCACCCTTAAAACAGACCCGCACATTGTTCAACAAGAAGGCGGCGGACAAATCACAAAGCGTTTTTCTTGTCATGTTTACATTTCTATCTTTATCTGTAAATGTAAATGTAGCACCCTGGGTGGAGCAGCTCTGTAAATGAACCAGAAAGGTTTTCAGGTTTTATCATTTCCTTTTACAAACACCGTGGGGGTCACATTAAAAATTTTAGAAGAAAAACATATTCCATATGTATAACAAAAAATATTTCTAAATGGAGAAGATGGTATTAGATAAATAAATGCACTTTATGTAACGCCTACGTCTACCTTCAAGAGAAAGAATGTTGAGCAGAACGAGAGTTTCCTCCGTTTGGAAGATTTTTTCATGAGACATGAGGGCATGTTTTTAAATGACATTGGATTATATCCAGAGGTGCCAACATTTACAGTATGGTAGCATTCTGATGTTTGACCTGTTGCTATGGCGATGAAAACTCAGTTCAGGTGTCTCCCATATTGCCGTAGCAACAGGTCAAGGACGTGAAAGTCGGTTCACCGAGGGGGAAAGGACGGCGGCTGTGAGGTGTTTACGGTCCCTTAGCATCGACTTCATTTAGGCGAACTTAAATTCATAAGGGATTGGCACCCTGTCCAGGGTGTACCCAGTCTTGTGCCCGATGCTCCCTGGGATAGGCTCCAGGATCCCCGTGACCCTGAAAAGGATAAGCGGTATAGAAGATGGATGGTTGGATGGATGGAAATTCATAAGGAACTGTGAACTCTTACGTCCTTCAGAGAAATCATTTTTAATCAATTCAGTAAAACCGTCACTCAATCAACTCAGACATTCACACGACATAAAAAGGGCAGAACAATCAGATGTTCAAACACAGCGATGTAATGTGTATGGAAGCAAACTGCAAATGCTTAAAGAATGAAGAAACGCAGCTCTTAAAATCAAGGAGTCACAGAAGAAGTATATTATTGATATCGATGTATTATAGCGATACAGAAAATCTCCTCATAACAAAGAAACGTGTTTTCATTTGGAAAGTGGGTTCAAATGTGTTCCAGTACTGATTTGACCTCGGTGACGTCTACTTCCCTGCACCTTGTCCTCCTCTTAATGGATCCCTGTCGCATTCTTAAGGTCACTTTATCATATTTTATCAGCTCGAGTCAAGTTTGTCATATAACAGACTTCAGAAGAAGCACTCAGGCAGAATGCACTGCAATCTGAAGTGATTAAAATAATAATAATAATAATAATAATAATAATAATAATAATAAAACTAGCATTAGAGGAGGACACCAAGTTCTTTTCGCATGTAAAACCATTTAAACACGGGGGTGATAAACATTACATTACGATACTTACACAACCATAACATCCCTCTTACCAGTTAGCTAGCATCGCTAACTAACCAGTTTAGCATGCTCTCTAGATTAGCTTTATTATTGTCAGTAATTTGTATTCAATAATAATCAGTGTTGATATACAGTTCCATACTACATAGCTAGCTAGCTACAGGATGTATGCTAAATCATGAAGCTGACATGCTATTTAGTACACCAGTATGCTCAATGGAAACTGTGATATCACTGGTGTTAGCCTACCAAAGTGTGAAGTATAGCCGGTCAGAATGAAACATTTTGACGTCCAATCAGCTAAATATTACTGAAAACAACAATGCTGATATTCTGCTAGCTAGTTAGCAAGCTCGACAGTAAGCATGCTAGTTGTACGCGAGGTAGACAACTGTCGTATTTGTTGTTTTGTCATCGGCACTATTCCATCATGCACAGCCATAACGCTGGGGGAATGTCAGGAACGCCGTAAAAAAAAAAAAAAAAACATCGACAACATTTTAAACTACTTTTGTTTTTCTTCTATCCATCTGGCAGGTTAAGATGTTCGCTAGCTAACCAGCAGGATCATTTAGACTCGTTAGATGGTTTAAAGGAAACGGACCATACGCATTTTCAAGGTCATCGCGTCAGCTACTCTCTGCTCGTCGAAGCTTGTGGAAAAAGTCAGTTATAGTCGTCACCTTGTGCTGCAAGTGGCCACTTCGAAGTGGACAGGGGAAGTGTAGAGAGGTGTAGATCGAGTACTGGAACCCAGGTTTGGACATTGATTAATTAGTGTAAACAGGATGATCTTCAGCCCTTCATTTTCCATTCAAAACAAAATCAACATTTATCAACAAAATACATAAATCCTGATTAGTGTAACGTGTGTGTGTGAACTTTATTCTGGTTTGGAATGTGATGCCACTCAGTAGGACGAGCTCGGCGTGTGTGCGCGTGTGTGTGTGTGTGTGTGCGTGTGTGTGTGTGTGTGTGCATGTGTGTTTATACAGCGCGAGCTCGTTTCTTCCTGGAGAAGAACACGTCCGGGTAGAAGCCCATCGCTGAAGTGCAGGAGCCGGACTCGTCACAGGTGTATCCAGCAGGACAGCAATGCAGCATATCACTGCAACACACAGCCTACACACACACACACACACACACACACACACACACACACACTTACTGTAAATATGAATACCTGAACTAATAATTACACAAAAACATACCATCAAACTTCAGAAACAGTGAAGAGAGAAAAAAAGAAAGAACACAATGAAAAGGAGAGAAAGTAAGAAGAGAAGAAGAAGAAGGGAGGAACTACAGAAGAAAGAAATAAGAGGAAAGAAGGAAAGAGAAAGGAACAGCACAAGAAAAGATAGGGAAAGGAAGAGAATCAAAGAAGGAGGAAAGAGAACAAAGAACACGCAAAGTAAAGTAAGAATGAAAGAAGACGCGTGTCCTATATTTTGTTTGTCAGTGGCAGTGAAGGAGGCGTGGCCTCTTTGTCAGTCCTCGCAAAAGAGGTGTGGCCTCTTTGTCAGTCCTCGCAAAAGAGGTGTGGCCTCTGTGCCTGTCAGTTCTTGCAAAGGAGGCGTGGCCTCTATACCTGTCAGTCCTAGTCAAGAAGGAATGGTGTCTCTGTCAGTCCTCACAAAAGGACGTGTGGCCTCTGTGTCTGTTAGTCCTAGCAAAGGAAGCGTGGCCCCTGTACCTGTCTGTCCGAGTGAAAAAGGTGTGGCCTGTGTGTCAGTCCCACTAAAGGAGGCGTGGACTCTGACTCCTTATAGCTAATATTCTTCCTATTACAATCAAACACCTGTACCGGTGCACAGTACCAAAGGAAGCCGATTTGATGTTTCTAAATGATACATAATAATCATTTTAAACAAAATCACTATTTTCATTAGCGTCCATTTAAAAACGATAAATCTGAACAAAAAAATCTAATCAAATCCACACTGCTCTCTGCGGTGTTACCTTCGGAAACGGGCAGCAGCCCCAGGAGCTCGCTGACATCCTGCAGCAGGTTTCAGAGTCTTTGCAGGTAAACCCTCCTCCGCAGTCGATGTCAGTATGGATCTGGGGATTCGCCGAGTCCCTGACGGAGGCGAAAGACACAGAGTCGAACTTTATCCAGGAGCTTTTCACACACTGCTGGTCACGGCAGGTGTAGCCTTTCGGACAGCAGTTCTCTCCGTCTGCGCAGCACGTAGCCTAGGATTAAAAAAACAGACCACAGGTCTACTACGGAGAACTCTAACCATGTCATCGATTATGTTTGTGAACCATGTGTTATTCGCTAAAACTTCAAACACAATGTAAATATTAAGAAGAAAAAAAAAAAAGAGTACGCTATTAAATGATAAAAGATATATCAGAACATAATTATCGACGTGTCGTCATTTCCCCGCTAAGTATCCACCAGCTATTCGAGCGCTTCTTTCCAAATACGTTGTTGTCACGTCAGCGCCGGTTGCATCGCAGCTCGGACTCCATTTCCCATCAGCCACCACCACTGCCTCGTTTGAAATATCTGACTCCTGACTATGCACACCTGTTTTTAGTTTCTACCTTATTCAGTTTGGTTATACATATACCTTCCCTGCGTCCCGACTGGCATACTATCCGTACTGATGAGAATTAGTGCGTCCCGTATTGAGGTATGTTATGAATGGGTATCCCAGAGGTACCCGGATGGTCTACTACTTCCGGTCGACTTCTTGAGCGATGGAGGCGGAGTTTTATGACGGATTGCTTCGCCGAATTCGAGGATGCCTTTTAGAGAGGTGTAAATGAAATGTGGAAAAACAAATCAAGAGAATGATTAATGATTCAAACCATGTAGTATAAATCCTATAAGGATTTGTTGATTGTTTCATTTCCTCGGGCTCTTTGTTCCTGTTTTGCTCATTTTGTGGATTGGGGTTTGACTTTGTTTGCTCTTCGCCTGTTATAAAATACACAACCGGCGCTTTCATCCACTGCTACTAACTTCACAGTTGCTCTCTGGATATTTACTTTATTCAAACATGTTCTGGATGCTTCACAGCTTCCTCAACCAGTTTAGAATCATTATATAGCTTAGTACGTCTTCCTGCCCACTTATACACACTTACACTTTTCAGCCTTTTTTTTTTTTTTTTTTTTTTAAATAATTTCTATGAAGTTACTAACCTCATATAAAGATCAGTTATATAAGCATTTGTGGAAGGAGTCTCCAGTGTTAGTACTTTGTAACAATCAGAGCAAAGCCTTTTAAGCTTTCCCACCCTCTATAACATGAATATGTTCTCGCAGTGTGATGGTTTGCCTCATCAAAAATGTTCTCTCCTTCTTTTCATTGTGTTCTTTCTTAACACAGTTTTTGAAGCTTGATGGTATGTTTGAGTGTAATTATTGGTTCAGGAATTCATATTTACAAGAACTGTGTGTGTGTGTGTGTGTGTGTGTCTGTGTGTGTGTGTGTGTGTGTGAGAGAGAGAGACAGAGAGAGAGAGAGCTTTATTCCATTAACCTGGTCCAGAGGACAGCAGCCCCATTTCTGGCTCTTCTTCATGAAGCAGCAGGTGGTGTGGTCAGGACAGGACACGTGAGGGTCACACTTCACTGAAACGGCCTTTCCAGAAAAAAAAAAAAGAACTAAAATCATCATTTAAAAGTGAAATATTTATAAAAATGTGGTAAGAAACGCCATTTCGGTTATACCGTATACTGTCGTTTTATACCTTAATGTTTTCCACAGAAGTATTTATTTACTATTTGTGTACGTGATTATTATGAATGAACTTTTGGAAGGAAAGCGGACTGAACTATACCGCTGATTAGATTTGGAGACTATGAGCGCACCTTTCAAAGCGAACGAGTATTCGTTAATAAGATTTTTATGGATGAAATGCAGGCGGATGATGGTTTGATTCGTAGCTTACGTTTGTTGATGTATTTTGAGTCGCCCTTGCGGTCGGTCGGCTCGGTTCCTTTTTCAGCCAGGACACTGATCCTGACGGGTCGTCACATGTCTGAGCAGCGAGGTTACACTTTGTACCATGAGGACAGCAGTGGATGAAATCCTCACAACATACGGCCTGTCAAGACACGACAATATGTTAAACTTCACGTGGACTTTACACGCAATAATCATGATGGACGAGTTGAATGTTTTACCTGCGAGTGAAAGGGATTTTACCTGAGGCAGAGGGCAGCAGCTCCATTGTCCTTCTTCGGTCTTACAGCATGTGGTTTCATCAGGACAAGCCGTAGTGTCGTCACAGGGAACTTCAGAAACTGAACACACACAGCGAGAGGATTATATTTTTTATTAGATTAAAAAAAAAAAAAAAACACATACAAAAGGGCGCTTTATACTTGTAACATATTTAGCTCCACTTTCCACATATGAGAATCTGGAGTATCTCCAGTGATCCTTCCATCTCTTCACACCTTCCACAATGCTGTGGAGAAACTCTCAAGCTCTCCTCATTTCATCTCATCCATTGTACCATTTACCAAAGACTGCAAACTTTCTACCCACTCACACACTGCAGAAATGAGCAACACCTGACCAGTATCACTTTTCTCTTTCCTCTCTGGAATTCCAGAACCTGATCTCTATCAGATGTCACTGAAAGGAACCCATCTTCTTCTGGGGGACACCAGATTATGAGTCACTACTCATCCACAGCTGAGTCACGCAGTGCTATATGTGTTGAAAGGATCTTAAGTAGCCAAAATGTCATTGGTCCTGATCCTAGCTGACCTTTCAGCAGCCTTTCACACGGTCAACCACAATTCTTCTGTCCATCCTCGTAAGCCTTCAACATTGAACATGAGCTGACTTGAGCATGATTGAGGGTTACTTCCTTCTTAGAGGGATGCTAATATCAAGATATTAATATCACATATATTAGATATTCACAGATATTAATATCAAGATGCTAGAATCACAGAGAGTATTCAGATCTCCACCCTACCCCTGTTGGGGTCCCGCAAGGTTCAGTGCTTGGCCCCCTCTTTTTTACATTATATCATAATGTCCTCACATGGCTTCTCCAATCGCTACTTTGCTGATGACACTAAACTCATCATCTCCTTCTCTTGTATCTCAGCTGTATGTTCACCTGCTACCCTAAAGAGAGAACACTGCTCAGAACATTATGATAGGGCTGTAGTCAAGACCACCATTTTCAAGTCCAAGGCAAGTCCAAGACCAGGACTAGCCAAGATCAAGTCAATTTCCAAGTCTTAAAGGGGCTGAGGGCCAAATCAGTATTGAGCAATTACGTGTTTCCTCCGAGACACATGAAGTCAGCTTCTACATACGGCTGCTCATGCTGGACAGTGTAACGCACATGGAGGAAAGATCTATTTGCCCTCTTCCGCAAACATGAGCTCACAGATATCCAGGGTCCAGCTGTTCAGAAGTAATCTGATCGGGTTTGATCAAATCTTGAAAATTGGATGTTCAAAAGACAAAAAAAAGTGCATTCTAAAATCGGATTAGATCACGTAATCCAATCTTGGTTTTGATCTGGATTTAAACCTTCTACTTTTTAACATGATTGTGATACCTGTGATCCAAAACAAAATCAGGATTATCCTGATCCCAGCATAAGTATGGATCCAGGGAGGATTTCAGGAACAAAATGTAATAAAACTTTAAAACTGGTCAAATAATAAAACATTTGTATCATGTCGTACATACATTTATTTCTATTTTGTACTTGATTTGCTTAACCGTTACAGTGATAAAGTAGATTAAGTATACATTAGGTTAAGATTAAACGTAACCTAAGTCTTTGATTAAACTTTTTGAAGAACTAGGCCCAGCACTGAGACTGAGCGCATGGCCAGGTTTGCTCTCTTGACTCCTGACCACAGATGCCGCTGACATCATTGAGATACGTTTGTGCATGCGAAAAGAAAAGACAACACAAACAGTAATTTTACAAACTCGCAGTCAAGTCCAAAATCATATCCAGTGAGACCAATACAGGTCCGATCACAAATGCCAACAAGTCAGAGACGAGACCAAGTCAATACAGACAAAGTCCTTAGACCGATCTTGAGTTCTACAGCCCTGTCTTGATATGTGTATCTAATGTATAAGATGTGTTTAAAGGAGTGAATGTTGTCATATTATATCATTCATGTTTAATGGTATTACAGAAAACTGGGATTATTGGTGTTTCATGACGAACCCTTGGTATCTGGAACATTCTTATCCATGATTGGTCGGCTCGGTTCCTTTTTCAGCCAGGACACTGATCCTGACGGGTCGTCACATGTCTGAGCAGCGAGGTTACACTTTGTACCATGAGGACAGCAGTGGATGAAATCCTCACAACATACGGCCTGTCAAGACACGACAATATGTTAAACTTCACGTGGACTTTACACGCAATAATCATGATGGACGAGTTGAATGTTTTACCTGCGAGTGAAAGGGATTTTACCTGAGGCAGAGGGCAGCAGCTCCATTGTCCTTCTTCGGTCTTACAGCATGTGGTTTCATCAGGACAAGCCGTAGTGTCGTCACAGGGAACTTCAGAAACTGAACACACACAGCGAGAGGATTATATTATTTATTAGATTAAAAAAAAAACAACACATACAAAAGGGCGCTTTATACTTGTAACATATTTAGCTCCACTTTCCACATATGAGAATCTGGAGTATCTCCAGTGATCCTTCCATCTCTTCACACCTTCCACAATGCTGTGGAGAAACTCTCAAGCTCTCCTCGTTTCATCTCATCCATTGTACCATTTACCAAAGACTGCAAACGTTCTACCCACTCACACACTGCAGAAATGAGCAACACCTGACCAGTATCACTTTTCTCTTTCCTCTCTGGAATTCCAGAACCTGATCTCTATCAGATGTCACTTTTTCCTCATGCAGAAAGACCCCCAGAAATCCACCCAGAAACTGCCCTTGTGGCTTCACATTGCTAAATCATTTATACACTTGTCCCTAATGTTGTCCCAACAGTGGCAAGAAAAACTCCATGAGATGATATGAGCAAGACACCTTGAGAGGGACCAGACTCAAAAAGGAACCCATCTTCTTCTGGGGGACACCAGATTATGAGTCACTAGTCATCCACAGCTGAGTCACGCAGTGCTATATGTGTTGAAAGGATCTTAAGTAGCCAAAATGTCATTGGTCCTGATCCTAGCTGACCTTTCAGCAGCCTTTCACACGGTCAACCACAAGGTTCTTCTGTCCATCCTCGTAAGCCTTGAACATTGAACATGAGCTGACTTGAGCATGATTGAGGGTTACTTCCTTCTTAGAGGGATGCTAATATCAAGATATTAATATCACATATATTAGATATTCACAGATATTAATATCAAGATGCTAGAATCACAGAGAGTATTCAGATCTCCACCCTACCCCTGTTGGGGTCCCGCAAGGTTCAGTGCTTGGCCCCCTCTTTTTTACATTATATCATAATGTCCTCACATGGCTTCTCCAATCGCTGCTTTGCTGATGACACTAAACTCATCATCTCCTTCTGAGACCAATACAGGTCTGATCACAAACGCCATCAAGTCCGAGACGAGACCAAGTCAATACAGACAAAGTCTGTAGACTGATCTCGAGTTCTACAGCCCTGTCTTGATAAGTGTATCTAACGTATAAGATGTGTTCAAAGGAATGAATGTTGTCATATTATATCATTCATGTTTAAAGGTATTACAGAGAACTGGGATTATTGGTGTTTCATGACGAACCCTTGGTATCTGGAACATTCTTATCCCTGATTGGTCGGCTCGGTTCCTTCTTCAGCCAGGGCACTGACCCTGACGGATCTTCACATGTCTGAGCAGCGAGGTTACACTTTTTGCCATTAGGACAGCAGTGGATAAAGTCCTCACAACACACCGCCTGCCAAGACATAACAAAGCAACATTAGTGTGGCTTGTCCAGAGAAAAAACATACTAAAGTATGGTACTTCCTGATAAGCTTACAAAATATATATTTTTAATGCCAGATGAATGTTCACCTAATGGCTTTACTGTATTGGCTTCATACCTGAAGCTGAAGTGACACCGGTCACCTGTAACTATGTGGTGAAACCCCTGAAGACCTGGGCCACTTAAAACCTTCATAAGAACCAAACAATACCTAATCATTTCAGCTGTGGTATGTAATTCCTGGTTGAATTATCTGGACATGTCCATACTTCCTCATTGTTGTTTTGTTTGATTTAGCCTGCTGTCAGACTGGACTGTGTATACAGGTTGAACCAGTTTGTACTGTGGTTGGGGGAGGTTTGTGTGATACACTGTGTGTTGTTGCATGTATACTAAATAATCTATACTGCATGCTTTCCTGTATAAAATGGTATGAGATTTGTGCTCTCATTTGGAGGATATTGGGACATTTCAATCCTAAGCTGTTCATTTTTATCTCATGGATATCAAACATAATCACATGAAGCGATGGCATGTACTTCTTCATTCCTTCATCTAAGTTGCATTCAGTATCGTCAGTTTTCCTGCAGTTCAGCAATGACTCTGCAGGGACTTTACCTGAGGAAGTGGACAGCAGCTCCATCCTCCCTCTTGGGTCTTACAGCACGTGGTCCCATCAGCACAGGCCACAGTTTCGTTACAGGGAACAACAGAGTCTAAACACATAACATGGAATGAGACAGCAACAGGGTTCCTAACAAGGTTACACTTTCATAAGATTGAAAATTTCAAAACCAACTGAAATACGTGATCCTGACATACCCTCTGAAACATTGTTATCTTGGATCGGTCGGCTCGGTTCCTTCTTCAGCCAGGGCACCGACCCTGACGGGTCTTCACATGTCTGAGCAGCGAGGTTACACTTTTTACCATGAGGACAGCAGTGGATAAAGTCCTCACAACACACCGCCTGCAAAGAAACAACATTATTATAAACTTCACATTTCACTAAACGTCACTAACGCCAGCTTTAGTCCTTCCGAGTTTATGACTGTTTGCAGATCCCCTGACGTCCCGCCTGTTTAAGGTTATAGATTAGTGCCTGCCTACAGTTATTGCACTTTACCTATGACAGGCCTTACACATTAGAACAAGTGAATTTCCCTCCATGGTTCAATAAAGTGTGTCTTAGATTGTCTTCTCTTATCCTAGTTTATGGTGTCCTGTCTTGACTTGTCATGTCTTGTCTTATCTTATAATGTCTTGCATAACACATTATAGCATTATCTGTACGTCTGGTGTTATCTTGTCCTGCCTGTTCTTACATTTTCTGCTCTAATCTTATTTGTATTATCTTGTATTGGCCTACATTATCTTATCTTGAATTTTCTTGTGTTTTATTATCTTATCTGCTCTTGTCTTGTCCACTATTATCCTATCCTGCCTTGTAGTATCTTGTATTAGGATATCTCATCTTATATTATCTCATCTTATAGGGCCAGAGCCATATCCCCCTGTAGTTCTTGCCTGGCTTCCCACTGATGCTAAGCAAGGTTAAGCCTGATCAGTACTTGGATGGGAAACCTCCTGGTGAAAAGTAAAGTTGCTGATGGAAGTGGTATTATTGAGGCCAGCAGGGGGTGATCACCCTGTGTTCTGTGTGGGGCCTAATGCCCCAGTATAGTGACGGAGACACTATACTCTAAAAACAGCACCGTCTTTCGGATGAGATGTTAAACAGAGGTCCTGACTCACTGTGGTCATTAAAAATCCCAGGACACTTACTGTAAAAGATTAGGGGCTGGTAGAGTCTGGCCTTGTATTATATTGTCATATTGTACCTCATCTTATCTTATCTCCTCCTCTCTGCTTCATGCCATGTGTCGCTCCCCCTTCTTACTTTGTGGAGGACAGCACTCCCCCCTCTGACCTCACGGAGAGCGTTGCTCCCCCGGATATATAAGTCACGTTTTGTACAGCACTCTTTGTCTTGCGTTGTCTTTGTACGTTATGTTCTCATGTCTAACGTGTATTGTGTCATGATTGTGTCTGAACTTTGTGCCACGAGGTCATAGCTTATGTTTCATGTTTGGTTTTTGTCTTTATTTAAATTAAAACTGAACTTGCATCCATCTCACGTCCCGATTTGTGACAGTTCTCCTGTCTCTGCTTCATAATAACTGCTTTAGGGCATAAATGATATTTTCTACAAAATCGACCCACACTCATCTGACCCAACCTACAACCAAAACGTCCATCTTGTGTTGTATTTAAACCCACTCCCAATTCAGACAACTGTTATAAACTTGTCATGTTCCCCTGAAAGGGATTTTACCTGAGGCAGAGGGCAGCAGCTCCATGCTCCCTGTTCATCCTTACAGCATGTGGTTCCATCAGGACAAGCCGAAGTGTCGTCACAGGGAACATCAGAAACTGAACACACACAGCGAGAGGTTTATATTTTTATCAGTTAAAAACATGGATGCTTTATTCCTGTAGTTCAACAACGAATTGTTACTGATATCGGATGATGTACCTTTGGTTTCCGGAGTCTTCTGTTCACCGATCGGTCGGCTCGGTTCCTTCTTCAGCCAGGGGACCGACCCTGACGGGTCTTCACATGTCTGAGCAGCGAGGTTACACTTTTTACCATGAGGACAGCAGTGGATAAAGTCCTCACAACACACCGCCTGCAAAGAAACAACATTATTAGAAACTTCACATTTCACTAAACGTCACTAACGTCAGCTTTAGTCCTACCAAGTTTAATACTGTTTGCAGATCACCTGACGTCCCTCCTGTTTATGGTTATAGATTAGTGCCTGCCTACAGTTATTGCGCTTTACCTATGACAGGCCTTACACATTAGAACAAGTGAATTTACCTCCATGGATCAATAAAGTGTGTCTTAGATTGTCTTCTCTTATCCTAGTTTATGGTGTCCTGTCTTGCCTTGTCATATCTTGTCTTATCTTATATTGTCTTGCATAATGCATTATTGCATTATCTGTACGTCTGGTGTTATCTTGTCCTGCCTTTTCTTACCTTTTCTGCTCTAATCTTATTTGTATTATCTTGTCTTGGCCTACATTATCTTACCTTGAATTTTCTTGTCTTGTATTATCTTACCTGCTCTTGGTCACTGTTATCCTATCCGGCCTTGAATTATCTTGTATTAGGACATCTCATCTTATATTATCTCATCTTATAGGGCCAGAGCCATATCCCCCTGTAGTTCTTGCCTGGCTTCCCACTGATACTAAGCAAGGTTAAGCCTGGTCAGTATCTGGATGGGAAACCTCCTGGTGAAAAGTAAAGTTGCTGATGGAAGTGGTATTATTGAGGCCAGCAGGGGGTGATCACCCTGTGTTCTGTGTGGGGCCTAATGCCCCAGTATAGTGACGGAGACACTATACTCTAAAAACAGCACCATCTTTCGGATGAGATGTTAAACAGAGTTCCTGACTCACTGTGGTCATTAAAAATCCCAGGACACTTACTGTAAAAGATTAGGGGCTGGTAGAGTCTGGCCTTGTATTATCTTGTCATATTGTACCTCATCTTATCTTATCTGCTCCCTCTGGTTCAGCTGCTATTTAGACCTTTTAATAAATCTCTAAACCTGCACTTGTGTTCTTGTCATTTATATGCCAGAACTAGCACGTAACTACGATACCCATCAGCCACTGCTACGCACATGATCACATCACATGACTGGTTACACCTGACTCACACTCGACGCCCCTTCAAGAAGTATTTTAAAGACGGGTTTTCCAGTCTGGCTGGAGTCTTTCTCCCACCCTCCCTACCCCACCTCTGCCATCTTGTTCCGCTGAGGATGTCACTCCGCTGCACTGAGAAAATCGCTATGCTTCCTTGCTTGGCTGAGGACGTCACTCTGCCGCCATGCTCCTCTCAAGACGTTGCTCCTCCTGTCTGCTTCATGCCATGTGTCACTCCCCCTTCTTACTTTGTGGAGGACAGCACTCCCCCCTCTGACCTCACAGAGAGCGTTGCTCCCCCGGATATATAAGTCACGTTTTGTACAGCACTCTTTGTCTTGCGTTGTCTTTGTACGTTATGTTCTCATGTCTAACGTGTATTGTGTCATGATTGTGTCTGAACTTTGTGCCATGAGGTCATAGCTTATGTTTCCTGTTTGGTTTTTGTCTTTATTTAAATTAAAACTGAACTTGCATCCATCTCACGTCCCGATTTGTGACAGTTCTCCTGTCTCTGCTTCATAATAACTGCTTTAGGGCATAAATGATATTTTCTACAAAATCGACCCACACTCATCTGACCCAACCTACAACCAAAACGTCCATCTTGTGTTGTATTTAAACCCACTCCCAATTCAGACAACTGTTATAAACTTGTCATGTTCCCCTGAAAGGGATTTTACCTGAGGCAGAGGGCAGCAGCTCCATGCTCCCTGTTCATCCTTACAGCATGTGGTTCCATCAGGACAAGCCGAAGTGTCGTCACAGGGAACATCAGAAACTGAACACACACAGCGAGAGGTTTATATTTTTATCAGTTAAAAACATGGATGCTTTATTCCTGTAGTTCAACAACGAATTGTTACTGATATCTGATGACGTACCCTTGGTTTCCGGAGTCTTCTGTTCACCGATCGGTCGGCTCGGTTCCTTCTTCAGCCAGGGCACCGACCCTGACGGGTCTTCACATGTCTGAGCAGCGAGGTTACACTTTTTACCATGAGGACAGCAGTGGATAAAGTCCTCACAACACACCGCCTGCAAAGAAACAACATAATTCACATTTCACTAAACGTCACTAACGTCAGCTTTAGTCCTACCGAGTTTAATACTGTTTGCAGATCACCTGACGTCCCTCCTGTTTATGGTTATAGATTAGTGCCTGCCTACAGTTATTGCGCTTTACCTATGACAGGCCTTACACATTAGAACAAGTGAATTTACCTCCATGGATCAATAAAGTGTGTCTTAGATTGTCTTCTCTTATCCTAGTTTATGGTGTCCTGTCTTGCCTTGTCATATCTTGTCTTATCTTATATTGTCTTGCATAATGCATTATTGCATTATCGCATTATCTGTACGTCTGGTGTTATCTTGTCCTGCCTTTTCTTACCTTTTCTGCTCTAATCTTATTTGTATTATCTTGTCTTGGCCTACATTATCTTACCTTGAATTTTCTTGTCTTGTATTATCTTACCTGCTCTTGGTCACTGTTATCCTATCCGGCCTTGAATTATCTTGTATTAGGACATCTCATCTTATATTATCTCATCTTATAGGGCCAGAGCCATATCCCCCTGTAGTTCTTGCCTGGCTTCCCACTGATGCTAAGCAAGGTTAAGCCTGATCAGTACTTGGATGGGAAACCTCCTGGTGAAAAGTAAAGTTGCTGATGGAAGTGGTATTATTGAGGCCAGCAGGGGGTGATCACCCTGTGTTCTGTGTGGGGCCTAATGCCCCAGTATAGTGACGGAGACACTATACTCTAAAAACAGCACCGTCTTTCGGATGAGATGTTAAACAGAGTTCCTGACTCACTGTGGTCATTAAAAATCCCAGGACACTTACTGTAAAAGATTAGGGGCTGGTAGAGTCTGGCCTTGTATTATCTTGTCATATTGTACCTCATCTTATCTTATCTGCTCCCTCTGGTTCAGTTACTATTTAGACCTTTTAATAAATCTCTAAACCTGCACTTGTGTTCTTGTCATTTATATGCCAGAACTACCACGTAACTACGATACCAATCAGCCACTGCTACGCACATGATCACATCACATGACTGGTTACACCTGACTCACACTCGACGCCCCTTCAAGAAGTATTTTAAGGACGGGTTTTCCAGTCTGGCTGGAGTCTTTCTCCCACCCTCCCTACCCCACCTTGGTCGCTCTGCCATCTTGTTCCGCTGAGGATGTCACTCCGCTGCACTGAGAAAATCGCTATGCTTCCTTGCTTGGCTGAGGACGTCACTCTGCCACCATGCTCCTCTCAAGACGTTGCTCCTCCTCTCTGCTTCATGCCATGTGTCGCTCCCCCTTCTTACTTTGTGGAGGACAGCACTCCCCCCTCTGACCTCACAGAGAGCGTTGCTCCCCCGGATATATAAGTCACGTTTTGTACAGCACTCTTTGTCTTGCGTTGTCTTTGTACGTTATGTTCTCATGTCTAACGTGTATTGTGTCATGATTGTGTCTGAACTTTGTGCCACGAGGTCATAGCTTATGTTTCATGTTTGGTTTTTGTCTTTATTTAAATTAAAACTGAACTTTCATCCATCTCACGTCCCGATTTGTGACAGTTCTCCTGTCTCTGCTTCATAATAACTGCTTTAGGGCATAAATGATATTTTCTACAAAATCGACCCACACTCATCTGACCCAACCTACAACCAAAACGTCCATCTTGTGTTGTATTTAAACCCACTCCCAATTCAGACAACTGTTATAAACTTGTCATGTTCCCCTGAAAGGGATTTTACCTGAGGCAGAGGGCAGCAGCTCCATGCTCCCTGTTCATCCTTACAGCATGTAGTTCCATCAGGACAAGCCGAAGTGTCGTCACAGGGAACATCAGAAACTGAACACACACAGCGAGAGGTTTATATTTTTATCAGTTAAAAACATGGATGCTTTATTCCTGTAGTTCAACAACGAATTGTTACTGATATTTGATGATGTACCTTTGGTTTCCGGAGTCTTCTGTTCACCGATCGGTCGGCTCGGTTCCTTCTTCAGCCAGGGCACCGACCCTGACGGGTCTTCACATGTCTGAGCAGCGAGGTTACACTTTTTACCATGAGGACAGCAGTGGATAAAGTCCTCACAACACACCGCCTGCAAAGAAACAACATAATTCACATTTCACTAAACGTCACTAACGTCAGCTTTAGTCCTACCGAGTTTAATACTGTTTGCAGATCCCCTGACGTCCCTCCTGTTTATGGTTATAGATTAGTGCCTGCCTACAGTTATTGCGCTTTACCTATGACAGGCCTTACACATTAGAACAAGTGAATTTACCTCCATGGATCAATAAAGTGTGTCTTAGATTGTCTTCTCTTATCCTAGTTTATGGTGTCCTGTCTTGCCTTGTCATATCTTGTCTGATCTTATATTGTCTTGCATAATGCATTATTGCATTATCGCATTATCTGTACGTCTGGTGTTATCTTGTCCTGCCTTTTCTTACCTTTTCTGCTCTAATCTTATTTGTATTATCTTGTCTTGGCCTACATTATCTTACCTTGAATATTCTTGTCTTGTATTATCTTACCTGCTCTTGGTCACTGTTATCCTATCCGGCCTTGAATTATCTTGTATTAGGACATCTCATCTTATATTATCTCATCTTATAGGGCCAGAGCCATATCCCCCTGTAGTTCTTGCTTGGCTTCCCACTGATGCTAAGCAAGGTTAAGCCTGATCAGTACTTGGATGGGAAACCTCCTGGTGAAAAGTAAAGTTGCTGATGGAAGTGGTATTATTGAGGCCAGCAGGGGGTGATCACCCTGTGTTCTGTGTGGGGCCTAATGCCCCAGTATAGTGACGGAGACACTATACTCTAAAAACAGCACTGTCTTTCGGATGAGACGTTAAACAGAGGTCCTGACTCACTGTGGTCATTAAAAATCCCAGGACACTTACTGTAAAAGATTAGGGGCTGGTAGAGTCTGGCCTTGTATTATCTTGTCATATTGTACCTCATCTTATCTTATCTGCTCCCTCTGGTTCAGTTGCTATTTAGACCTTTTAATAAATCTCTAAACCTGCACTTGTGTTCTTGTCATTTATATGCCAGAACTACCACGTAACTACGATACCCATCAGCCACTGCTACACACATGATCACATCACATGACTGGTTACACCTGACTCACACTCGACGCCCCTTCAAGAAGTATTTTAAGGACGGGTTTTCCAGTCTGGCTGGAGTCTTTCTCCCACCCTCCCTACCCCACCTCTGCCATCTTGTTCCGCTGAGGATGTCACTCCGCTGCACTGAGAAAATCGCTATGCTTCCTTGCTTGGCTGGGGACGTCACTCTGCCGCCATGCTCCTCTCAAGACGTTGCTCCTCCTCTCTGCTTCATGCCATGTGTCGCTCCCCCTTCTTACTTTGTGGAGGACAGCACTCCCCCCTCTGACCTCACAGAGAGCGTTGCTCCCCCGGATATATAAGTCACGTTTTGTACAGCACTCTTTGTCTTGCGTTGTCTTTGTACGTTATGTTCTCATGTCTAACGTGCATCGTTTCGTGATTGTGTCTGAACTTTGTGCCACGAGGTCATAGCTTATGTTTCATGTTTGGTTTTTGTCTTTATTTAAATTAAAACTGAACTTGCATCCATCTCACGTCCCGATTTGTGACAGTTCTCCTGTCTCTGCTTCATAATAACTTCTTTAGGGCATAAATGATATTTTCTACAAAATCGACCCACACTCATCTGACCCAACCTACAACCAAAACGTCCATCTTGTGTTGTATTTAAACCCACTCCCAATTCAGACAACTGTTACAAACTTGAAAAGTTCTCCTGAAAGGGATTTTACCTGAGGCAGAGGGCAGCAGCTCCATGCTCCCTGTTCATCCTTACAGCATGTAGTTCCATCAGGACAAGCCGAAGTGTCATCACAGGGAACATCAGAAACTGAACACACACAGCGAGAGGTTTATATTTTTATCAGTTAAAAACATGGATGCTTTATTCCTGTAGTTCAACAACGAATTGTTACTGATATTTGATGATGTACCTTTGGTTTCCGGAGTCTTCTGTTCACCGATCGGTCGGCTCGGTTCCTTCTTCAGCCAGGGCACCGACCCTGACGGGTCTTCACATGTCTGAGCAGCGAGGTTACACTTTTTACCATGAGGACAGCAGTGGATAAAGTCCTCACAACACACCGCCTGCAAAGAAACAACATTATTAGAAACTTCACATTTCACTAAACGTCACTAACGTCAGCTTTAGTCCTTCCGAGTTTATGACTGTTTGCAGATCCCCTGACGTCCCGCCTGTTTATGGTTATAGATTAGTGCCTGCCTACAGTTATTGCACTTTACCTATGACAGGCCTTACACATTAGAACAAGTGAATTTCCCTCCAGGGATCAATAAAGTGTGTCTTAGATTGTCTTCTCTTATCCTAGTTTATGGTGTCCTGTCTTGCCTTGTCATATCTTGTCTTATCTTATATTGTCTTGCATAATGCATTATTGCATTATCTGTACGTCTGGTGTTATCTTGTCCTGCCTTTTCTTACCTTTTCTGCTCTAATCTTATTTGTATTATCTTGTCTTGGCCTACATTATCTTACCTTGAATTTTCTTGTCTTGTATTATCTTACCTGCTCTTGTCTTGTCCACTGTTATCCAATCCTGCCTTGTAGTATCTTGTATTAGGACATCTCATCTTATATTAGCTCATCTTATAGGGCCAGAGTCATATCTCCCTGCAGTTTTTGCCTGGCTTCCCACTGATAATAAGCAAGGTTAAGCCTGGTCAGTACTTGGATGGGAAACCTCCTGGTGAAAAGTAAAGTTGCTGATGGAAGTGGTATTATTGAGGCCAGCAGGGGGTGATCTTTCTGTGTGGGGCCTAATGCCCCAGTATAGTGACGGAGACACTATACTCTAAAAACAGCACCGTCTTTCGGATGAGACGTTAAACAGAGTTTCTGACTCACTGTGGTCATTAAAAATCCCAGGACACTTACTGTAAAAGATTAGGGGCTGGTAGAGTCTGGCCTTGTATTATCTTGTCATATTGTACCTCATCTTATCTTATCTGCTCCCTCTGGTTCAGTTGCTATTTAGACCTTTTAATAAATCTCTAAACCTGCACTTGTGTTCTTGTCATTTATATGCCAGAACTACCACGTAACTACGATACCCATCAGCCACTGCAACGCACATGATCACATCACATGACTGGTTACACCTGAGTCACACTCGACGCCCCTTCAAGAAGTATTTTAAGGACGGGTTTTCCAGTCTGGCTGGAGTCTTTCTCCCACCCTCCCTACCCCACCTTGGTCGCTCTGCCATCTTGTTCCGCTGAGGATGTCACTCTGCTGCACTGAGAAAATCGCTATGCTTCCTTGCTTGGCTGAGGACGTCACTCTGCCGCCATGCTCCTCTCAAGACGTTGCTCCTCCTCTCTGCTTCATGCCATGTGTCGCTCCCCCTTCTTACTTTGTGGAGGACAGCACTCCCCCCTCTGACCTCACAGAGAGCGTTGCTCCCCCGGATATATAAGTCACGTTTTGTACAGCACTCTTTGTCTTGCGTTGTCTTTGTACGTTATGTTCTCATGTCTAACGTGTATTGTGTCATGATTGTGTCTGAACTTTGTGCCACGAGGTCATAGCTTATGTTTCATGTTTGGTTTTTGTCTTTATTTAAATTAAAACTGAACTTGCATCCATCTCACGTCCCGATTTGTGACAGTTCTCCTGTCTCTGCTTCATAATAACTGCTTTAGGGCATAAATGATATTTTCTACAAAATCGACCCACACTCATCTGACCCAACCTACAACCAAAACGTCCATCTTGTGTTGTATTTAAACCCACTCCCAATTCAGACAACTGTTATAAACTTGTCATGTTCCCCTGAAAGGGATTTTACCTGAGGCAGAGGGCAGCAGCTCCATGCTCCCTGTTCATCCTTACAGCATGTGGTTCCATCAGGACAAGCCGAAGTGTCGTCACAGGGAACATCAGAAACTGAACACACACAGCGAGAGGTTTATATTTTTATCAGTTAAAAACATGGATGCTTTATTCCTGTAGTTCAACAACGAATTGTTACTGATATTTGATGACGTACCCTTGGTTTCCGGAGTCTTCTGTTCACCGATCTGTCGGCTCGGTTCCTTCTTCAGCCAGGGCACCGACCCTGACGGGTCTTCACATGTCTGAGCAGCGAGGTTACACTTTTTACCATGAGGACAGCAGTGGATAAAGTCCTCACAACACACCGCCTGCAAAGAAACAACATAATTCACATTTCACTAAACGTCACTAACGTCAGCTTTAGTCCTACCGAGTTTATGACTGTTTGCAGATCACCTGACGTCCCTCCTGTTTATGGTTATAGATTAGTGCCTGCCTACAGTTATTGTGCTTTACCTATGACAGGCCTTACACATTAGAACAAGTGAATTTACCTCCATGGATCAATAAAGTGTATCTTATTGATCCAGCACTCCCCCCTCTGACCTCAGAGAGAGTTTAAACCCACTCCCAATTGTTATAAACTTGTCATGTTCTCCTGAAAGGGATTTTACCTGAGGCAGAGGGCAGCAGCTCCATGCTCCCTGTTCATCCTTACAGCATGTGGTTCCATCAGGACAAGCCGAAGTGTCGTCACAGGGAACATCAGAGTCTAAACACACAATAACATACGTGACAGGCATTATATGTTCCTTCACCTTTAAAACAGTGCAGATAATATGGTCTATTAATAGCGGTTCTGAATTTCTGTTATGATAGCACACATCTGTACAGGACTGAACATACTGTAGATTGAATATAATGATGGGGATTTTTTGGCCAGCTGGATTAATAATGGCCATCTACTGGTCCTGGAGGAATGTTGTTTTGTTTCACTTTGTACTCTACTAGCTGTATATGGTTGAAATGACAATAAAACCACTTGACTTGACTGTCTCTGGGTCCATTCTATTAAGATCAAAATGCCCCGTCATTTTATTTATTTATTTTTACTGAAAGCATAAGAATATTAAATATAGCTGCAAACAGTGATTTAGGGGTTCAAGCACTGTGCAGAAAAAAAACGATTTGATCCTCTTTATTGGGTTCCCTCTGGACAGACCACAGTTGTTTCACAGGGACCAAAAGAGGAAGTAGCTGAGACAATCATGCATGATACTTTCAATATCAAAAAAAAAAAAAAAGAGGAAGCAGATAAGAATGTTCACAACAGTATTTCCCAATTCCTTCAGGATGAATCTAGTTGAGCCACACTGCCATTGCTAAATAAAAGATGCTGAGACAGACATTCATCTTTGGAGACAAGATTTAGGACAATAAATTAAGTAAGGGCAAGAAGGAATAAGTTTACAAAATGACCTTTTCCACATTGTCACCCTAATTTGGTCAATGGCCAAGTCCCTCCCAACAGCTCTCTCCTATCATACGACAGCTACCAACCTGGGAGGGAGCTACCACACAGGTCCTCACAGACACCCTTGATTGACAGGGGACAGAGAGCACATCATCCCTCCCATGGGCAATTTCGCTGCCTTAGCTCCTGGACAAGGGATTGCTGTGGCATGGTCAGTTTTCAAACTCACAATCTCCTGACAACGGGGTTAAAAACTTTTCTGTTACGCCACTCGGGAGCAACAGAACGACTCAACACTTTCTTAAAATGTTTTGTGGTGCATTATGGGATGGGGCTTTACATTTGCGGTCCTCCCAGGCAGCCCTCTGGCGAGCAGGAAACTTGGCCCACATGGGAAGTTCGTGATTGGTGGAAGACATACACTTGGCGTTGTTTACGTCACAAACGCTGTCTTCTGGACAGCAGTGCACTTTATCATCGCAGCACACGGCCTGTGGAGGAAATCAGTTGATTAGTCCAATAAGTTTTACACAATTACGCCATCTTTAATGTGGTACTTAATTTCATCACCCGGTATGTGACAACATGGGTGAGGTTCCTTAAAAATGGATTGGATTGGTTTTGAGATCTACCATCTACCACCAAATGATCTCCTCTCCAACTCACCTAAGCACTCATTAAATACTAATATCCTAAAGGCTGTGAATAGCTGGGGTGTGTCAGGGTGTGTTAGATCTTCAGATCCAGGGTTGGGTGGGCATGTTTTAACAGGTTCAGATGCTAATATTCAGAACCAGATCAGACGTGTTTAGATAATTAGAATCAGAGCTAAATAATGGTCTAAAATGAACAAAGTATACATTTAAATCAGATTAACACCAGATCAATGAATTGGTAGCTAACCTCTACCAAGATTCACATAATGTTAGCTGAATTAGCAATGTCTGAGTGCTAGCATAAAAGATTATTGACTACGTGAGGTGAGGAATTCCTTTGTGATGTTGATATGGGTACAGCACGATTTTAGGCTGCGAAAACTGGTTTTAACTGCCAGCTAGCATGAAAAAGCCGTACCCTGGGCATTGGGCAACATCCCCATCTTCCATCTGCAGTCTCACAGCATGAAGTCTCCACCGGGCACTCGGATATGCCATCAGCACACAAAACCGCCAGAACCGGTTCTGTCAGAGAGACGTTTTTATGTTTTTGCGTGTTGAGGAAGTCAGTGTCATTCAGGCACGTTAAGGTTGAAAAACAAATATACACAAATATACTTCAAACAAAAACGTTTGTTCTGTTACACGAGTAACGTAGCTAACAAGTGTTCAGTGTTAGCTAAAGATAATTCCTTTTATTATTATGTATATTTCCAGGTTCTGTCCTACAACCCCGATTCCAAAAAAGTTGGGACGCCGTGTGAAATGTAAAGAAAAACAGAATGCAGTGATTTGCAAATCTCACAACCCCATATGTTATTCACAGTAGAACAAAGAACTTACTATTGACGAGGCCGGAGTGTTCGGAAGGAAATCTCTCGGCCCATGGGAGCGAGTGTGTAGCGTTTGTGCACCTGGAGTCTTTCACCTCACACAACATGCCCTCGGGGCAGCAGTGTAAGTGGTCTTCACAGCACTCGCCCTGCACACAAACAATCACATACACACGCAGTCATATACTGTACACAATCACACACACAATCATTAATATACTGTACACAATCACACACACAATCATATACACTATCACATACTGTACACAATCACACACACAATCATATACTGTACACAATCACACACAAATAAATACTGTACACAATCACACACGATCATATACTGTACACAATCACACACACACAAAATCATATACTGTACACAATCACACACACACAAAATCATATACTGTACACAATCACACACACACACAAAATCATATACTGTACACAATCACACACACACAAAATCATACACTGTACACAATCACACACAATCATATACTGTACACAATCACACACACACACAAAATCATATACTGTACACAATCACACACACAATCATATACTGTACGCAATCACACACACACAATCATATACTGTACACAATCACATACACACACAAAATCATATACTGTACACAATCACACACACAATCATATACTGTACGCAATCACACACACAATCATATACTGTACACAATCACACACACACACAAAATCATATACTGTACACAATCACACACACAATCATATACTGTACGCAATCACATACACACAATCATATACTGTACACAATCACACACACAATCATATACTGTACACAATCACACACACAATCATATACTGTACACAATCACACACACAATCATATACTGTACACAATCACATACACACACAATCACATACACACACACAAAATCACATACACACACAACTGCATACACACCATCACACACACAAACACACACACCTTCACATACTGTATATAACCACATGTACACAAACGCAAACACTATTTTGAGGTATGGCCTCTGTTTCTCTCAGTCCTGGTGAGGGAGGTGTGGCCTTTGGGTCGTGAGGGAGGCGTGGCCTTTGGGCCTGTCAGTCCCATTGAGGGAGGCGTGGCCTTTGGGTCTGTCAGTCCCGGTGAGGGAGGTGTGGCCTTTGGGTCCGTCAGTCCTGGTGAGGGAGGTATGGCCTTTGGGTCTGTCAGTCCCGGTGAGGGAGGCGTGGCCTTTGGGTCTGTCAGTCCCGGTGAGGGAGGCGTGGCCTTTGGGTCTGTCAGTCCCGGTGAGGGAGGCGTGGCCTTTGGGTCTGTCAGTCCCGGTGAGGGTGGCGTGGCCTTTGGGTCTGTCAGTCCTGGTGAGGGAGGTGTGGCCTCTGTGTCTGTTAGTCCTGGTGAGGGAGGTGTGGCCTCCGTGTCTGTTAGTCCCAGGCAGACTATTCTACTCACCTGATGGAAGGGACAGCAGTTGAATTCTCCAGAGTGAATCTGGCAACATGTTTGCTCATCCCCACAGCGCTGCTGATCAGGACACTTCGAACCGGCTACCAGGCTCAGCAAGAGCACGCCAGCTGTTAGTCTTAACATCTGCAATGACACAGGGGGAAAAAAGAGGAATAAAAACTAAAAAAAGAAATTGACAGAGGCTTAAAATAACTGAAATTATTAGTTCAATTATAGTTCATTATTCATTCAAAAGTAAATGAATGAATAAATAAATAAATAAATAAATAACATGTTTAAAGGAACAGTACTTTGATTAAAAAGTATTTAAAAAATATGTATTTTTTTTTATAAAAACGAAATTCATAAAAATATAAGATAATATAGAAAAAAGATTAAAAATAAAAAGTATTTCAAAAAGTAAAAGGTTTAATATTTATAAATATTTAATAGGAATTAAAGTGCACACGGATTAGAAAGTAATGATGAATGAAATAAAAGAGCATATATTTTTAAAGGTATTCTACTTAGCTTAAAATTGGAACATAAACAAGAAAATAAACCTAACGCGAAAATAAAGATCAATAATAGAATAAGGATATGAATAAATGAGTGAAAAAAAGCAAACCACTGTTTTAAAGCTATTTTTTTATTTTTATTGTGTCTGTTGCGGATGGCTCGCCGAGTTGTACACGAAGTGAATTCCACATGCTGGGAGCGTTGGAACTAATGGCAGCTTTCCCCGTTTGCTTTATTCTCTTCTGCTCAGAATGAAGAAGGTTCTTAAAAACTTCTGGGAGTGCGGTGAGGAAAGGAACGATCGGTGAAACTGGACAAAATGTCGTTTTACAAGCCTGTTCCGTAATCACAGATGTACAGGACGAGAACAGAAAGAGAATCACATCCTGTACAACACGCTCCCATGTTAATCAACCTGGCCTTTCTTTATTCCCTTTATTTATTCCCTTTATTTATTCCCTGGCCACTTTCATGCCATACTTACTAAAACCTTCAAATCATATGCAATATGTAGCTAAATTTCAGGTACCTTTTTGGTTTTTTTTGAAGTCCAGAGTTTTACCCTGCATTTATAGAGTTACAGAAAACACACAGAGGAAATGTCATGACCTTTATCAACAGAAAACACACTGTGCTTTCTCAGCCTTTACCTAAACCATCACTTTTACTCATGTGACAGTACTGCTTCCTCTTATTTATTATAAAATAGCCAGTCAGGAGTTTCCGACCTCACTTTGACACTTCTACATTGTGATTTCACTTCATCTACATTCAACTTGACGTTAAAAATACTGTTAATGACTGCGTTTACATGAACAGCGGTAATGTAATTATTGACCATATTCTGAAGAAGACGTATAATATTCTGATTAAGGTGTTTACATGAGTCTCTTTTAGAATACTCCTTTCATGTTCCTGTTTTACGTGTTATAGAACATAGATGGATTAACAGCACACGTCATTACGTCCCCGCGCCACGCCGTCCGACGTCTCTCCAGAATTTCACGTATCGGCATACAGCTGGTCTTCGTTATGGGACCGTATACAGTTTGGGGTGTTTAAATGCAGCTTCAAGTGCGGTTAATTATCTGTCATGCTGTACGTGCAAATAGACGACTGCTTGAAGCCGTGGGCTGCGCCCCAATCTACGTGTTACGTGTATTTTGCCTATTACCCTATACAGTTATAGCAGGTAAGTACGCGGTTTGGGACGCGGCCGTGCTCTCTCGTTTACGTGAAACGGTCGAGCGCTGCCGTGTGTGTACGTGTCCTGTCGCACAATGCGGTGAAAACTCTCACACGACGTTAATAGTGTGATTAAGGTGTGTACACGTCCGTAACGCACGTCGATAACGTGACTAAAACGGGAATACTCCACACGTCTTAATTCCATTTGTGTTTACTTCGAGTATGACTTTAATCAGATTAAGATCATCAATAATCTCTGTTTACATGCTAGTTTCTTAATCAGAGTATCGTCTTAATCGGGTTCACATCGGAATAGCGTTGTCCATGTAAACGTACTGACTGTCAGGGAAGAAAAAAGAGCTGTGTGAGTTTATCATGCTTGGGAATTAACCTGGAAGCTCCCCTCTTGAGCTCTGCGAGGTTTCAGTGTGGCTAAAACGCTGGTTAGAAAGTGCAACAGTAACATAAAATGAGGAAGTGCTTGTGATTTATGCACAGCATTTATGTAGCTATAAACTGAAAGCCATCCAGGCCACACTAATGAGCAGGCAGGCAGTAGCAGTTGTAGTAGTAGTAGTAATAATAATAATAATAATAATAATAATAAGCTTGTTTTATACGATGTCTTTCTCCTACACAAGGTCGCTGCTTTAACAGTAAGAAGAAACCTGATAAAAAAATTTGCAAGACAAGACAAAAAGAAGAAGTAGAGGATTAAAATGACCCATGGTTGAATAAAACAGACAGGAAGTAAAAGAACAGCAAAGTTTCGTGTCATGAGTTTTGCTTTGTATATAATTTGATTTCCTTTTAAACTTTTAAACCAGCAATCACAC